>NC_060176.1:81959330-82056830 GCF_021184085.1 Oncorhynchus gorbuscha
GTGATGACCCCAGTTTCCCTCTCTCTCCTGGTGGAGGATAGTGATGACCCCAGTTTCCCTCTCTCTCCTGGTGGAGGATAGTGATGACCCCAGTTTCCCTCTCTCTCCTGGAGGATAGTGATGACCCCAGTTTCCCTCTCTCCTGGAGGATAGTGATGACCCCAGTTTCCCTCTCTCTCCTGGTGGAGGATAGTGATGACCCCAGTTTCCCTCTCTCTCCTGGTGGAGGATAGTGATGACCCCAGTTTCCCTCTCTCTCCTGGAGGATAGTGATGACCCCAGTTTCTCTCTCTCTCCTGGAGGATAGTGATGACCCCAGTTTCCCTCTCTCTCCTGGTGGATAGTGATGACCTCAGTTTCCCTCTTTCCTGGTGGAGGATAGTGATGACCCCAGTTTCCCTCTCTCCCCTGGTGGAGTAGAGTGATGACCCCAGTTTCCCTCTCTCTCCTGGTGGAGGTTAGTGATGACCCCAGTTTCCCTCTCTCTCCTGGAGGATAGTGATGACCCCAGTTTCCCTCTCTCTCCTGGAGGATAGTGATGACCCCAGTTTCCCTCTCTCTACTGGTGGAGGATAGTGATGACTCCAGTTTCCCTCTCTCTCCTGGAGGATAGTGATGACCCCAGTTTCCCTCTCTCTCCTGGAGGATAGTGATGACCCCAGTTTACCTCTCTCTCCTGGAGGAGGACAGTGATGACCCCAGTTTCCCTCTCTCTCCTGGTGGAGGATAGTGATGACCCCAGTTTCCCTCTCTCTCCTGGTGGAGGATAGTGTTGACTCCAGTTTCCCTCTCTCTCCTGGTGGAAGATAGTGTTGACTCCAGTTTCCCTCTCTCTCCTGGTGGAGGATAGTGTTGACTCCAGTTTCCCTCTCTCCTGGAGGATAGTGATGACCCCAGTTTCCCTCTCTCTCCTGGAGGATAGTGATGACCCCAGTTTCCCTCTCTCTCCTGGAGGATAGTGATGACCCCAGTTTCCCTCTCTCTCCTGGAGGATAGTGATGACCCCAGTTTCCCTCTCTCCTGGAGGATAGTGATGACCCCAGTTTCCCTCTCTCTCCTGGTGGAGGATAGTGATGACCCCAGTTTCCCTCTCTCTCCTGGAGGATAGTGATGACCCCAGTTTCCCTCTCTCCTGGAGGATAGTGATGACCCCAGTTTCCCTCTCTCTCCTGGTGGAGGATAGTGATGACCCCAGTTTCCCTCTCTCTCCTGGTGGAGGATAGTGATGACCCCAGTTTCCCTCTCTCTCCTGGAGGATAGTGATGACCCCAGTTTCCCTCTCTCCTGGAGGATAGTGATGACCCCAGTTTCCCTCTCTCTCCTGGTGGAGGATAGTGATGACCCCAGTTTCCCTCTCTCTCCTGGTGGAGGATAGTGATGACCCCAGTTTCCCTCTCTCTCCTGGAGGATAGTGATGACCCCAGTTTCGCTCTCTCTCCTGGAGGATAGTGATGACCCCAGTTTCCCTCTCTCTCCTGGTGGATAGTGATGACCCCAGTTTCCCTCTCTCTCCTGGTGGAGGATAGTGTTGACTCCAGTTTCCCTCTCTCTCCTGGTGGAAGATAGTGTTGACTCCAGTTTCCCTCTCTCTCCTGGTGGAGGAT
Organism: Oncorhynchus gorbuscha; assembly: GCF_021184085.1. Taxonomy (NCBI): domain Eukaryota; kingdom Metazoa; phylum Chordata; class Actinopteri; order Salmoniformes; family Salmonidae; genus Oncorhynchus; species Oncorhynchus gorbuscha. Next base: position 81,960,935 of record NC_060176.1, read on the forward strand.
AGTGTTGACTCCAGTTTCCCTCTCTCCTGGAGGATAGTGATGACCCCAGTTTCCCTCTCTCTCCTGGAGGATAGTGATGACCCCAGTTTCCCTCTCTCTCCTGGTGGAGGATAGTGATGACCCCAGTTTCCCTCTCTCTCCTGGAGGATAGTGATGACCCCAGTTTCCCTCTCTCTCCTGGAGGTTAGTGATGACCCCAGTTTCCCTCTCTCTCCTGGTGGAGGATAGTGATGACCCCAGTTTCCCTCTCTCTCCTGGAGGATAGTGATGACCCCAGTTTCCCTCTCTCCTGGAGGATAGTGATGACCCCAGTTTCCCTCTCTCTCCTGGTGGAGGATAGTGATGACCCCAGTTTCCCTCTCTCCTGGTGGAGGATAGTGATGACCCCAGTTTCCCTCTCTCTCCTGGAGGATAGTGATGACCCCAGTTTCCCTCTCTCCTGGAGGATAGTGATGACCCCAGTTTCCCTCTCTCTCCTGGTGGAGGATAGTGATGACCCCAGTTTCCCTCTCTCTCCTGGTGGAGGATAGTGATGACCCCAGTTTCCCTCTCTCTCCTGGAGGATAGTGATGACCCCAGTTTCGCTCTCTCTCCTGGAGGATAGTGATGACCCCAGTTTCCCTCTCTCTCCTGGTGGATAGTGATGACCCCAGTTTCCCTCTCTCTCCTGGTGGAGGATAGTGATGACCCCAGTTTCCCTCTCTCTCCTGGTGGAGGTTAGTGATGACCCCAGTTTCCCTCTCTCTCCTGGTGGAGGTTAGTGGTGACCCCAGTTTCCCTCTCTCTCCTGGAGGATAGTGATGACCCCAGTTTCCCTCTCTCTCCTGGAGGATAGTGATGACCCCAGTTTCCCTCTCTCTACTGGTGGAGGATAGTGATGACTCCAGTTTCCCTCTCTCTCCTGGAGGATAGTGATGACCCCAGTTTCCCTCTCTCTCCTGGAGGATAGTGATGACCCCAGTTTACCTCTCTCTCCTGGAGGAGGACAGTGATGACCCCAGTTTCCCTCTCTCTCCTGGTGGAGGATAGTGATGACCCCAGTTTCCCTCTCTCTCCTGGAGGATAGTGATGACCCCAGTTTCCCTCTCTCTCCTGGTGGAAGATAGTGTTGACTCCAGTTTCCCCTCTCTCCTGGTGGAGGATAGTGTTGACCCCAGTTTCCCTCTCTCCTGGAGGATAGTGATGACCCCAGTTTCCCTCTCTCTCCTGGAGGATAGTGATGACCCCAGTTTCCCTCTCTCTCCTGGAGGATAGTGATGACCCCAGTTTCCCTCTCTCTCCTGGAGGATAGTGATGACCCCAGTTTCCCTTCTCCTGGAGGATAGTGATGACCCCAGTTTCCTCTCTCTCCTGGTGGAGGATAGTGATGACCCCAGTTTCCCTCTCTCTCCTGGAGGATAGTGATGACCCCAGTTTCCCTCTCTCCTGGAGGATAGTGATGACCCCAGTTTCCCTCTCTCTCCTGGTGGAGGATAGTGATGACCCCAGTTTCCCTCTCTCTCCTGGTGGAGGATAGTGATGACCCCAGTTTCCCTCTCTCTCCTGGAGGATAGTGATGACCCCAGGTTCCCTCTCTCTCCTGGTGGAGGATAGTGATGACCCCAGTTTCCCTCTCTCTCCTGGTGGAGGATAGTGATGACCCCAGTTTCGCTCTCTCTCCTGGAGGATAGTGATGACCCCAGTTTCCCTCTCTCTCCTGGTGGAGGATAGTGATGACCCCAGTTTCCCTCTCTCCTGGAGGATAGTGATGACCCCAGTTTCCCTCTCTCCTGGTGGAGTATAGTGATGACCCCAGTTTCCCTCTCTCTCCTGGTGGAGGATAGTGATGACCCCAGTTTCCCTCTCTCTCCTGGTGGAGGATAGTGTTGACTCCAGTTTCCCTCTCTCTCCTGGTGGAAGATAGTGTTGACTCCAGTTTCCCTCTCTCTCCTGGAGGATAGTGATGACCCCAGTTTCCCTCTCTCTCCTGGAGGATAGTGATGACCCCAGTTTCCCTCTCTCTCCTGGTGGAGGATAGTGATGACCCCAGTTTCCCTCTCTCTCCTGGAGGATAGTGATGACCCCAGTTTCCCTCTCTCTCCTGGAGGTTAGTGATGACCCCAGTTTCCCTCTCTCTCCTGGTGGAGGATAGTGATGACCCCAGTTTCCCTCTCTCTCCTGGAGGATAGTGATGACCCCAGTTTCCCTCTCTCCTGGAGGATAGTGATGACCCCAGTTTCCCTCTCTCTCCTGGTGGAGGATAGTGATGACCCCAGTTTCCCTCTCTCTCCTGGTGGAGGATAGTGATGACCCCAGTTTCCCTCTCTCTCCTGGAGGATAGTGATGACCCCAGTTTCCCTCTCTCCTGGAGGATAGTGATGACCCCAGTTTCCCTCTCTCTCCTGGTGGAGGATAGTGATGACCCCAGTTTCCCTCTCTCTCCTGGTGGAGGATAGTGATGACCCCAGTTTCCCTCTCTCTCCTGGAGGATAGTGATGACCCCAGTTTCGCTCTCTCTCCTGGAGGATAGTGATGACCCCAGTTTCCCTCTCTCTCCTGGTGGATAGTGATGACCCCAGTTTCCCTCTCTCTCCTGGTGGAGGATAGTGATGACCCCAGTTTCCCTCTCTCTCCTGGTGGAGGATAGTGATGACCCCAGTTTCCCTCTCTCTCCTGGTGGAGGTTAGTGGTGACCCCAGTTTCCCTCTCTCTCCTGGAGGATAGTGATGACCCCAGTTTCCCTCTCTCTCCTGGAGGATAGTGATGACCCCAGTTTCCCTCTCTCTCCTGGTGGAGGATAGTGATGACTCCAGTTTCCCTCTCTCCTCCTGGAGGATAGTGATGACCCCAGTTTCCCTCTCTCCTGGAGGATAGTGATGACCCCAGTTTACCTCTCTCTCCTGGAGGAGGACAGTGATGACCCCAGTTTCCTCTCTCTCCTGGTGGAGGATAGTGATGACCCCAGTTTCCCTCTCTCTCCTGGAGGATAGTGATGACCCCAGTTTCCCTCTCTCTCCTGGTGGAAGATAGTGTTGACTCCAGTTTCCCTCTCTCTCCTGGTGGAGGATAGTGTTGACTCCAGTTTCCCTCTCTCCTGGAGGATAGTGATGACCCCAGTTTCCCTCTCTCTCCTGGAGGATAGTGATGACCCCAGTTTCCCTCTCTCTCCTGGAGGATAGTGATGACCCCAGTTTCCTTCTCTCCTGGAGGATAGTGATGACCCCAGTTTCCCTCTCTCCTGGAGGATAGTGATGACCCCAGTTTCCCTCTCTCTCCTGGTGGAGGATAGTGATGACCCCAGTTTCCCTCTCTCTCCTGGAGGATAGTGATGACCCCAGTTTCCCTCTCTCCTGGAGGATAGTGATGACCCCAGTTTCCCTCTCTCTCCTGGTGGAGGATAGTGATGACCCCAGTTTCCCTCTCTCTCCTGGTGGAGGATAGTGATGACCCCAGTTTCCCTCTCTCTCCTGGAGGATAGTGATGACCCCAGGTTCCCTCTCTCTCCTGGTGGAGGATAGTGATGACCCCAGTTTCCCTCTCTCTCCTGGTGGAGGATAGTGATGACCCCAGTTTCCTCTCTCTCTCCTGGAGGATAGTGATGACCCCAGTTTCCCTCTCTCTCCTGGTGGAGGATAGTGATGACCCCAGTTTCCCTCTCTCCTGGAGGATAGTGATGACCCCAGTTTCCCTCTCTCCTGGTGGAGTATAGTGATGACCCCAGTTTCCCTCTCTCTCCTGGAGGTTAGTGATGACCCCAGTTTCCCTCTCTCCTGGTGGATAGTGATGACCCCAGTTTCCCTCTCTCTACTGGTGGAGGATAGTGAGGACCCCAGTTTCCCTCTCTCTCCTGGAGGATAGTGATGACCCCAGTTTCCCTCTCTCTCCTGGAGGTTTTGACCCCAGTTTCCCTCTCTCTCCTGGTGGAGGATAGTGATGACCCCAGTTTCCCTCTCTCTCCTGGAGGATAGTGATGACCCCAGTTTCCCTCTCTCTCCTGGAGGTTAGTGATGACCCCAGTTTCCCTCTCTCTCCTGGTGGAGGATAGTGATGACCCCAGTTTCCCTCTCTCTCCTGGAGGATAGTGATGACCCCAGTTTCCCTCTCTCCTGGAGGATAGTGATGACCCCAGTTTCCCTCTCTCTCCTGGAGGATAGTGATGACCCCAGTTTCCCTCTCTCCTGGTGGAGTATAGTGATGACCCCAGTTTCCCTCTCTCTCCTGGAGGATAGTGATGGCCCCAGTGTCCCTCTCTCTCCTGGAGGAGGATAGTGATGGCCCCAGTTTCCCTCTCTCTCTCGGTGGAGGATAGTGATGACCCCAGTTTCCCTCTCTCTCCTGTGGAGGTTAGTGATGCTAGTGCCCCAGTCTACCTCTCTCTCCTGTGGAGGTTAGTGAGTGCCCCAGTTTACCTCTCTCTCCTGGTGGAGGTTAGTGATGCTCGTGCCCCAGTTTCCTCTCTCTCCTGGTGGAGGATAGTGATGACCCCAGTTTCCTCTCTCTCCTGGAGGATAGTGATGACCCCAGTTTCCTCTCTCTCCTGGTGGATAGTGATGACCCCAGTTTCCCTCTCTCTCCTGGAGGATAGTGATGACCCCAGGTTCCCTCTCTCTCCTGGAGGAGGATAGTGATGACCCCAGTTTCCCTCTCTCTCCTGGAGGAGGATAGTGATGACCCCAGTTTCCCTCTCTCCTGGTGAAGGTTAGTGATGACCCCAGTTTCCCTCTCTCTCCTGGAGGAGGATAGTGATGACCCCAGTTTCCCTCTCTCTCCTGGTGGAGGATAGTGATGACCCCAGTTTCCCTCTCTCTCCTGGAGGATAGTGATGACCCCAGTTTCCCTCTCTCTCCTGGTGGAGGTTAGTGATGACCCCAGTTTACCTCTCTCTCCTGTAGGATAGTGATGCTAGTGCCCCAGTTTTCTCTCTCTCCTGGTGGAGGTTAGTGATGCTAGTGCCCCAGTTTCCCTCTCTCCCTGTGGAGGTTAGTGATGCTAGTGCCCCAGTTTACCTCTCTCTCCTGGTGGAGGTTAGTGATGCTAGTGCCCCAGTGTCCCTCTCTCTCCCGGTGGAGGTTAGTGATGCTAGTGCCCCAGTTTACCTCTTTCTCCTGGAGGTTAGTGATGCTAGTGCCCCAGTGTCCCTCTCTCTCCCTGTGGAGGTTAGTGATGCTAGTGCCCCAGTTTACCTCTCTCTCCTGGAGGATAGTGATGACCCCAGTTTCGCTCTCTCTCCTGGTGAAGGTTATTGATGACCCCAGTTTCCCTCTCTCTCCTGGAGGAGGATAGTGATGACCCCAGTTTCCCTCTCTCTCCTGGAGGAGGATAGTGATGAACCCAGTTTCCCTCTCTCTCCTGGAGGATAGTGATGACCCCAGTTTCCCTCTCTCTCCTGGTGGATGGTGATGACCCCAGTTTCCCTCTCTCTCCTGGTGGAGGACAGTGATGACCACAGTTTCCCTCTCTCTCCTGGTGGAGGATAGTGATGACCCCAGTTTCCCTCTCTCTCCTCGTGGATAGTGATGATCCCAGTTTACCTCTCTCTCCTGGAGGATAGTGATGACCCCAGTTTCCCTCTCTCTCCTGGTGGATAGTGATGACCCCAGTTTCCCTCTCTCTCCTGGTGGAGGATAGTGTTGACTCCAGTTTCCCTCTCTCTCCTGGTGGAAGATAGTGTTGACTCCAGTTTCCCTCTCTCTCCTGGTGGAGGATAGTGTTGACTCCAGTTTCCCTCTCTCCTGGAGGATAGTGATGACCCCAGTTTCCCTCTCTCTCCTGGAGGATAGTGATGACCCCAGTTTCCCTCTCTCTCCTGGTGGAGGATAGTGATGACCCCAGTTTCCCTCTCTCTCCTGGAGGATAGTGATGACCCCAGTTTCCCTCTCTCTCCTGGAGGATAGTGATGACCCCAGTTTCCCTCTCTCTCCTGGTGGAGGATAGTGATGACCCCAGTTTCCCTCTCTCTCCTGGAGGATAGTGATGACCCCAGTTTCCCTCTCTCCTGGAGGATAGTGATGACCCCAGTTTCCCTCTCTCTCCTGGTGGAGGATAGTGATGACCCCAGTTTCCCTCTCTCTCCTGGTGGAGGATAGTGATGACCCCAGTTTCCCTCTCTCTCCTGGAGGATAGTGATGACCCCAGTTTCCCTCTCTCCTGGAGGATAGTGATGACCCCAGTTTCCCTCTCTCTCCTGGTGGAGGATAGTGATGACCCCAGTTTCCCTCTCTCCTGGTGGAGGATAGTGATGACCCCAGTTTCCCTCTCTCTCCTGGAGGATAGTGATGACCCCAGTTTCGCTCTCTCTCCTGGAGGATAGTGATGACCCCAGTTTCCCTCTCTCTCCTGGTGGATAGTGATGACCCCAGTTTCCCTCTCTCTCCTGGTGGAGGATAGTGATGACCCCAGTTTCCCTCTCTCTCCTGGTGGAGGATAGTGATGACCCCAGTTTCCTCTCTCTCCTGGTGGAGGTTAGTGGTGACCCCAGTTTCCCTCTCTCTCCTGGAGGATAGTGATGACCCCAGTTTCCCTCTCTCTCCTGGAGGATAGTGATGACCCCAGTTTCCCTCTCTCTACTGGTGGAGGATAGTGATGACTCCAGTTTCCCTCTCTCTCCTGGAGGATAGTGATGACCCCAGTTTCCCTCTCTCTCCTGGAGGATAGTGATGACCCCAGTTTACCTCTCTCTCCTGGAGGAGGACAGTGATGACCCCAGTTTCCCTCTCTCTCCTGGTGGAGGATAGTGATGACCCCAGTTTCCCTCTCTCTCCTGGAGGATAGTGATGACCCCAGTTTCCCTCTCTCTCCTGGTGGAAGATAGTGTTGACTCCAGTTTCCCTCTCTCTCCTGGTGGAGGATAGTGTTGACTCCAGTTTCCCTCTCTCCTGGAGGATAGTGATGACCCCAGTTTCCCTCTCTCTCCTGGAGGATAGTGATGACCCCAGTTTCCCTCTCTCTCCTGGAGGATAGTGATGACCCCAGTTTCCCTCTCTCTCCTGGAGGATAGTGATGACCCCAGTTTCCCTCTCTCCTGGAGGATAGTGATGACCCCAGTTTCCCTCTCTCTCCTGGTGGAGGATAGTGATGACCCCAGTTTCCCTCTCTCTCCTGGAGGATAGTGATGACCCCAGTTTCCCTCTCTCCTGGAGGATAGTGATGACCCCAGTTTCCCTCTCTCTCCTGGTGGAGGATAGTGATGACCCCAGTTTCCCTCTCTCTCCTGGTGGAGGATAGTGATGACCCCAGTTTCCCTCTCTCTCCTGGAGGATAGTGATGACCCCAGGTTCCCTCTCTCTCCTGGTGGAGGATAGTGATGACCCCAGTTTCCCTCTCTCTCCTGGTGGAGGATAGTGATGACCCCAGGCTCTCTCTCCTGGAGGATAGTGATGACCCCAGTTTCCCTCTCTCTCCTGGTGGAGGATAGTGATGACCCCAGTTTCCCTCTCTCTCCTGGAGGATAGTGATGACCCCAGTTTCCCTCTCTCCTGGTGGAGGATAGTGATGACCCCAGTTTCCCTCTCTCTCCTGGTGGAGGATAGTGATGACCCCAGTTTCCTCTCTCTCCTGGTGGAGGATAGTGTTGACTCCAGTTTCCCTCTCTCTCCTGGTGGAAGATAGTGTTGACCCAGTTTCCCTCTCTCTCCTGGAGGATAGTGATGACCCCAGTTTCCCTCTCTCTCCTGGAGGATAGTGATGACCCCAGTTTCCCTCTCTCTCCTGGTGGAGGATAGTGATGACCCCAGTTTCCCTCTCTCTCCTGGAGGATAGTGATGACCCCAGTTTCCCTCTCTCTCCTGGAGGTTAGTGATGACCCCAGTTTCCCTCTCTCTCCTGGTGGAGGATAGTGATGACCCCAGTTTCCCTCTCTCTCCTGGAGGATAGTGATGACCCCAGTTTCCCTCTCTCCTGGAGGATAGTGATGACCCCAGTTTCCCTCTCTCTCCTGGTGGAGGATAGTGATGACCCCAGTTTCCCTCTCTCTCCTGGTGGAGGATAGTGATGACCCCAGTTTCCCTCTCTCTCCTGGAGGATAGTGATGACCCCAGTTTCCCTCTCTCCTGGAGGATAGTGATGACCCCAGTTTCCCTCTCTCTCCTGGTGGAGGATAGTGATGACCCCAGTTTCCCTCTCTCTCCTGGTGGAGGATAGTGATGACCCCAGTTTCCCTCTCTCTCCTGGAGGATAGTGATGACCCCAGTTTCGCTCTCTCTCCTGGAGGATAGTGATGACCCCAGTTTCCCTCTCTCTCCTGGTGGATAGTGATGACCCCAGTTTCCCTCTCTCTCCTGGTGGAGGATAGTGATGACCCCAGTTTCCCTCTCTCTCCTGGTGGAGGTTAGTGATGACCCCAGTTTCCCTCTCTCTCCTGGTGGAGGTTAGTGGTGACCCCAGTTTCCCTCTCTCTCCTGGAGGATAGTGATGACCCCAGTTTCCCTCTCTCTCCTGGAGGATAGTGATGACCCCAGTTTCCCTCTCTCTTCTGGTGGAGGATAGTGATGACTCCAGTTTCCCTCTCTCTCCTGGAGGATAGTGATGACCCCAGTTTCCCTCTCTCTCCTGGAGGATAGTGATGACCCCAGTTTACCTCTCTCTCCTGGAGGAGGACAGTGATGACCCCAGTTTCCCTCTCTCTCCTGGTGGAGGATAGTGATGACCCCAGTTTCCCTCTCTCTCCTGGAGGATAGTGATGACCCCAGTTTCCCTCTCTCTCCTGGTGGAAGATAGTGTTGACTCCAGTTTCCCTCTCTCTCCGGGTGGAGGATAGTGTTGACTCCAGTTTCCCTCTCTCCTGGAGGATAGTGATGACCCCAGTTTCCCTCTCTCTCCTGGAGGATAGTGATGACCCCAGTTTCCCTCTCTCTCCTGGAGGATAGTGATGACCCCAGTTTCCCTCTCTCTCCTGGAGGATAGTGATGACCCCAGTTTCCCTCTCTCCTGGAGGATAGTGATGACCCCAGTTTCCCTCTCTCTCCTGGTGGAGGATAGTGATGACCCCAGTTTCCCTCTCTCTCCTGGAGGATAGTGATGACCCCAGTTTCCCTCTCTCCTGGAGGATAGTGATGACCCCAGTTTCCCTCTCTCTCCTGGTGGAGGATAGTGATGACCCCAGTTTCCCTCTCTCTCCTGGTGGAGGATAGTGATGACCCCAGTTTCCCTCTCTCTCCTGGAGGATAGTGATGACCCCAGGTTCCCTCTCTCTCCTGGTGGAGGATAGTGATGACCCCAGTTTCCCTCTCTCTCCTGGTGGAGGATAGTGATGACCCCAGTTTCGCTCTCTCTCCTGGAGGATAGTGATGACCCCAGTTTCCCTCTCTCTCCTGGTGGAGGATAGTGATGACCCCAGTTTCCCTCTCTCCTGGAGGATAGTGATGACCCCAGTTTCCCTCTCTCCTGGTGGAGTATAGTGATGACCCCAGTTTCCCTCTCTCTCCTGGAGGTTAGTGATGACCCCAGTTTCCCTCTCTCCTGGTGGATAGTGATGACCCCAGTTTCCCTCTCTCTACTGGTGGAGGATAGTGAGGACCCCAGTTTCCCTCTCTCTCCTGGAGGATAGTGATGACCCCAGTTTCCCTCTCTCTCCTGGAGGTTAGTGATGACCCCAGTTTCCCTCTCTCTCCTGGTGGAGGATAGTGATGACCCCAGTTTCCCTCTCTCTCCTGGAGGATAGTGATGACCCCAGTTTCCCTCTCTCTCCTGGAGGTTAGTGATGACCCCAGTTTCCCTCTCTCTCCTGGTGGAGGATAGTGATGACCCCAGTTTCCCTCTCTCTCCTGGAGGATAGTGATGACCCCAGTTTCCCTCTCTCCTGGAGGATAGTGATGACCCCAGTTTCCCTCTCTCTCCTGGAGGATAGTGATGACCCCAGTTTCCCTCTCTCCTGGTGGAGTATAGTGATGACCCCAGTTTCCCTCTCTCTCCTGGAGGATAGTGATGGCCCCAGTGTCCCTCTCTCTCCTGGAGGAGGATAGTGATGGCCCCAGTTTCCCTCTCTCTCTCGGTGGAGGATAGTGATGACCCCAGTTTCCCTCTCTCTCCCTGTGGAGGTTAGTGATGCTAGTGCCCCAGTCTACCTCTCTCTCCCTGTGGAGGTTAGCGATGCTAGTGCCCCAGTTTACCTCTCTCTCCCGGTGGAGGTTAGTGATGCTCGTGCCCCAGTTTCCCTCTCTCTCCTGGTGGAGGATAGTGATGACCCCAGTTTCCCTCTCTCTCCTGGAGGATAGTGATGACCCCAGTTTCCCTCTCTCTCCTGGTGGATAGTGATGACCCCAGTTTCCCTCTCTCTCCTGGAGGATAGTGATGACCCCAGGTTCCCTCTCTCTCCTGGAGGAGGATAGTGATGACCCCAGTTTCCCTCTCTCTCCTGGAGGAGGATAGTGATGACCCCAGTTTCCCTCTCTCTCCTGGTGAAGGTTAGTGATGACCCCAGTTTCCCTCTCTCTCCTGGAGGAGGATAGTGATGACCCCAGTTTCCCTCTCTCTCCTGGTGGAGGATAGTGATGACCCCAGTTTCCCTCTCTCTCCTGGAGGATAGTGATGACCCCAGTTTCCCTCTCTCTCCTGGTGGAGGTTAGTGATGACCCCAGTTTACCTCTCTCTCCTGTAGGATAGTGATGCTAGTGCCCCAGTTTTCTCTCTCTCCTGGTGGAGGTTAGTGATGCTAGTGCCCCAGTTTACCTCTCTCTCCCTGTGGAGGTTAGTGATGCTAGTGCCCCAGTTTACCTCTCTCTCCTGGTGGAGGTTAGTGATGCTAGTGCCCCAGTGTCCCTCTCTCTCCCGGTGGAGGTTAGTGATGCTAGTGCCCCAGTTTAACGCTTTCTCCTGGAGGTTAGTGATGCTAGTGCCCCAGTGTCCCTCTCTCTCCCTGTGGAGGTTAGTGATGCTAGTGCCCCAGTTTACCTCTCTCTCCTGGAGGATAGTGATGACCCCAGTTTCGCTCTCTCTCCTGGTGAAGGTTATTGATGACCCCAGTTTCCCTCTCTCTCCTGGAGGAGGATAGTGATGACCCCAGTTTCCCTCTCTCTCCTGATGGAGGATAGTTATGAACCCAGTTTCCCTCTCTCTCCTGGAGGATAGTGATGACCCCAGTTTCCCTCTCTCTCCTGGTGGATGGTGATGACCCCAGTTTCCCTCTCTCTCCTGGTGGAGGACAGTGATGACCACAGTTTCCCTCTCTCTCCTGGTGGAGGATAGTGATGACCCCAGTTTCCCTCTCTCTCCTCGTGGATAGTGATGATCCCAGTTTACCTCTCTCTCCTGGTGGATAGTGATGACCCCAGTTTCCCTCTCTCTCCTGGAGGATAGTGATGACCCCAGTTTCCCTCTCTCCTGGTGGAGTATAGTGATGACCCCAGTTTCCCTCTCTCTCCTGGTGGAGGATAGTGATGACCCCAGTTTCCCTCTCTCTCCTGGAGGATAGTGATGACCCCAGTTTCCCTCTCTCCTGGAGGATAGTGATGACCCCAGTTTCCCTCTCTCTCCTGGAGTATAGTGATGACCCCAGTTTCCCTCTCTCCTGGTGGAGTATAGTGATGACCCCAGTTTCCCTCTCTCTCCTGGTGGAGGATAGTGATGACCCCAGTTTCCCTCTCTCTCCTGGAGGATAGTGATGACCCCAGTTTCCCTCTCTCTACTGCTGGAGGATAGTGATGACTCCAGTTTCCCTCTCTCTCCTGGAGGATAGTGATGACCCCAGTTTCCCTCTCTCTCCTGGAGGATAGTGATGACCCCAGTTTACCTCTCTCTCCTGGAGGAGGACAGTGATAACCCCAGTTTCCCTCTCTCTCCTGGTGGAGGATAGTGATGACCCCAGTTTCCCTCTCTCTCCTGGTGGAGGATAGTGATGACCCCAGTTTACCTCTCTCTCCTGGTGGAGGATAGTGATGACCCCAGTTTCCCTCTCTCTCCTGGAGGATAGTGATGACCCCAGTTTCCCTCTCTCTCCTGGAGGATAGTGATGACCCCAGTTTTTCTCTCCTGGAGGATAGTGATGACCCCAGTTTCCCTCTCTCCTGGAGGATAGTGATGACCCCAGTTTCCCTCTCTCTCCTGGAGGTTAGTGATGACCCCAGTTTCCCTCTCTCTCCTGGTGGAGGATAGTGATGACCCCAGTTTCCCTCTCTCTCCTGGAGGATAGTGATGACCCCAGTTTCCCTCTCTCCTGGAGGATAGTGATGACCCCAGTTTCCCTCTCTCCTGGAGGATAGTGATGACCCTCTCCTGGTGGAGTATAGTGATGACCCCAGTTTCCCTCTCTCTCCTGGAGGATAGTGATGGCCCCAGTGTCCCTCTCTCTCCTGGAGGAGGATAGTGATGGCCCCAGTGTCCCTCTCTCTACTGCTGGAGGATAGTGATGACTCCAGTTTCCCTCTCTCTCCTGGAGGATAGTGATGACCCCAGTTTCCCTCTCTCTCCTGGTGGATGGTGATGACCCCAGTTTCCCTCTCTCTCCTGATGGAGGATAGTTATGAACCCAGTTTCCCTCTCTCTCCTGGAGGATAGTGATGACCCCAGTTTCCCTCTCTCTCCTGGTGGATGGTGATGACCCCAGTTTCCCTCTCTCTCCTGGTGGAGGACAGTGATGACCACAGTTTCCCTCTCTCTCCTGGTGGAGGATAGTGATGACCCCAGTTTCCCTCTCTCTCCTCGTGGATAGTGATGATCCCAGTTTACCTCTCTCTCCTGGTGGATAGTGATGACCCCAGTTTCCCTCTCTCTCCTGGAGGATAGTGATGACCCCAGTTTCCCTCTCTCCTGGTGGAGTATAGTGATGACCCCAGTTTCCCTCTCTCTCCTGGTGGAGGATAGTGATGACCCCAGTTTCCCTCTCTCTCCTGGAGGATAGTGATGACCCCAGTTTCCCTCTCTCCTGGAGGATAGTGATGACCCCAGTTTCCCTCTCTCTCCTGGAGTATAGTGATGACCCCAGTTTCCCTCTCTCCTGGTGGAGTATAGTGATGACCCCAGTTTCCCTCTCTCTCCTGGTGGAGGATAGTGATGACCCCAGTTTCCCTCTCTCTCCTGGAGGATAGTGATGACCCCAGTTTCCCTCTCTCTACTGCTGGAGGATAGTGATGACTCCAGTTTCCCTCTCTCTCCTGGAGGATAGTGATGACCCCAGTTTCCCTCTCTCTCCTGGAGGATAGTGATGACCCCAGTTTACCTCTCTCTCCTGGAGGAGGACAGTGATAACCCCAGTTTCCCTCTCTCTCCTGGTGGAGGATAGTGATGACCCCAGTTTCCCTCTCTCTCCTGGTGGAGGATAGTGATGACCCCAGTTTACCTCTCTCTCCTGGTGGAGGATAGTGATGACCCCAGTTTCCCTCTCTCTCCTGGAGGATAGTGATGACCCCAGTTTCCCTCTCTCTCCTGGAGGATAGTGATGACCCCAGTTTCCCTCTCTCCTGGAGGATAGTGATGACCCCAGTTTCCCTCTCTCCTGGAGGATAGTGATGACCCCAGTTTCCCTCTCTCTCCTGGAGGTTAGTGATGACCCCAGTTTCCCTCTCTCTCCTGGTGGAGGATAGTGATGACCCCAGTTTCCCTCTCTCTCCTGGAGGATAGTGATGACCCCAGTTTCCCTCTCTCCTGGAGGATAGTGATGACCCCAGTTTCCCTCTCTCTCCTGGAGGATAGTGATGACCCCAGTTTCCCTCTCTCCTGGTGGAGTATAGTGATGACCCCAGTTTCCCTCTCTCTCCTGGAGGATAGTGATGGCCCCAGTGTCCCTCTCTCTCCTGGAGGAGGATAGTGATGGCCCCAGTGTCCCTCTCTCTACTGCTGGAGGATAGTGATGACTCCAGTTTCCCTCTCTCTCCTGGAGGATAGTGATGACCCCAGTTTCCCTCTCTCTCCTGGTGGATGGTGATGACCCCAGTTTCCCTCTCTCTCCTGGTGGAGGACAGTGATGACCACAGTTTCCCTCTCTCTCCTGGTGGAGGATAGTGATGACCCCAGTTTCCCTCTCTCTCCTCGTGGATAGTGATGATCCCAGTTTACCTCTCTCTCCTGGTGGATAGTGATGACCCCAGTTTCCCTCTCTCTCCTGGAGGATAGTGATGACCCCAGTTTCCCTCTCTCTCCTGGTGGAGTATAGTGATGACCCCAGTTTCCCTCTCTCCTGGAGGATAGTGATGACCCCAGTTTCCCTCTCTCCTGGTGGAGTATAGTGATGACCCCAGTTTCCCTCTCTCCTGGTGGAGTATAGTGATGACCCCAGTTTCCCTCTCTCTCCTGGTGGAGGATAGTGATGACCCCAGTTTCCCTCTCTCTCCTGGAGGATAGTGATGACCCCAGTTTCCCTCTCTCTACTGCTGGAGGATAGTGATGACTCCAGTTTCCCTCTCTCTCCTGGAGGATAGTGATGACCCCAGTTTCCCTCTCTCTCCTGGAGGATAGTGATGACCCCAGTTTACCTCTCTCTCCTGGAGGAGGACAGTGATAACCCCAGTTTCCCTCTCTCTCCTGGTGGAGGATAGTGATGACCCCAGTTTCCCTCTCTCTCCTGGTGGAGGATAGTGATGACCCCAGTTTACCTCTCTCTCCTGGTGGAGGATAGTGATGACCCCAGTTTCCCTCTCTCTCCTGGAGGATAGTGATGACCCCAGTTTCCCTCTCTCTCCTGGAGGATAGTGATGACCCCAGTTTCCCTCTCTCCTGGAGGATAGTGATGACCCCAGTTTCCCTCTCTCCTGGTGGAGTATAGTGATGACCCCAGTTTCCCTCTCTCTCCTGGAGGTTAGTGATGACCCCAGTTTCCCTCTCTCCTGGTGGATAGTGATGACCCCAGTTTCCCTCTCTCTACTGGTGGAGGATAGTGAGGACCCCAGTTTCCCTCTCTCTCCTGGAGGATAGTGATGACCCCAGTTTCCCTCTCTCTCCTGGAGGTTAGTGATGACCCCAGTTTCCCTCTCTCTCCTGGTGGAGGATAGTGATGACCCCAGTTTCCCTCTCTCTCCTGGAGGTTAGTGATGACCCCAGTTTCCCTCTCTCTCCTGGTGGAGGATAGTGATGACCCCAGTTTCCCTCTCTCTCCTGGAGGATAGTGATGACCCCAGTTTCCCTCTCTCCTGGAGGATAGTGATGACCCCAGTTTCCCTCTCTCTCCTGGAGGATAGTGATGACCCCAGTTTCCCTCTCTCTCCTGGAGGATAGTGATGACCCCAGTTTCCCTCTCTCCTGGTGGAGTATAGTGATGACCCCAGTTTCCCTCTCTCTCCTGGAGGATAGTGATGGCCCCAGTGTCCCTCTCTCTCTCCTGGAGGAGGATAGTGATGGCCCCAGTTTCCCTCTCTCTCTCGGTGGAGGATAGTGATGACCCCAGTTTCCCTCTCTCTCCCTGTGGAGGTTAGTGATGCTAGTGCCCCAGTCTACCTCTCTCTCCCTGTGGAGGTTAGCGATGCTAGTGCCCCAGTTTACCTCTCTCTCCCGGTGGAGGTTAGTGATGCTCGTGCCCCAGTTTCCCTCTCTCTCCCGGAGGATAGTGATGACCCCAGTTTCCCTCTCTCTCCTGGAGGATAGTGATGACCCCAGTTTCCCTCTCTCTCCTGGTGGATAGTGATGACCCCAGTTTCCCTCTCTCTCCTGGAGGATAGTGATGACCCCAGGTTCCCTCTCTCTCCTGGAGGAGGATAGTGATGACCCCAGTTTCCCTGTCTCTCTTGGAGGAGGATAGTGATGACCCCAGTTTCCCTCTCTCTCCTGGAGGATAGTGAGGACCCCAGTTTCGCTCTCTCTCCTGGTGAAGGTTAGTGATGACCCCAGTTTCCCTCTCTCTCCTGGAGGAGGATAGTGATGACCCCAGTTTCCCTCTCTCCTGGTGGATAGTGATGACCCCAGTTTCCCTCTCTCTCCTGGTGGAGGTTAGTGATAACCCCAGTTTACCTCTCTCTCCTGTAGGATAGTGATGCTAGTGCCCCAGTTTTCTCTCTCTCCTGGTGGAGGTTAGTGATGCTAGTGCCCCAGTTTACCTCTCTCTCCCTGTGGAGGTTAGTGATGCTAGTGCCCCAGTTTACCTCTCTCTCCTGGTGGAGGTTAGTGATGCTAGTGTCCCAGTGTCCCTCTCTCTCCCGGTGGAGGTTAGTGATGCTAGTGCCCCAGTTTACCTCTTTCTCCTGGAGGTTAGTGATGCTAGTGCCCCAGTGTCCCTCTCTCTCCCTGTGGAGGTTAGTGATGCTAGTGCCCCAGTTTACCTCTCTCTCCTGGAGGATAGTGATGACCCAAGTTTCGCTCTCTCTCCTGGTGGAGTATAGTGATGACCCCAGTTTCCCTCTCTCTCCTGGAGGTTAGTGATGACCCCAGTTTCCCTCTCTCCTGGTGGATAGTGATGACCCCAGTTTCCCTCTCTCTACTGGTGGAGGATAGTGAGGACCCCAGTTTCCCTCTCTCTCCTGGAGGATAGTGATGACCCCAGTTTCCCTCTCTCTCCTGGAGGTTAGTGATGACCCCAGTTTCCCTCTCTCTCCTGGTGGAGGATAGTGATGACCCCAGTTTCCCTCTCTCTCCTGGAGGTTAGTGATGACCCCAGTTTCCCTCTCTCTCCTGGTGGAGGATAGTGATGACCCCAGTTTCCCTCTCTCTCCTGGAGGATAGTGATGACCCCAGTTTCCCTCTCTCCTGGAGGATAGTGATGACCCCAGTTTCCCTCTCTCTCCTGGAGGATAGTGAAGACCCCAGTTTCCCTCTCTCTCCTGGAGGATAGTGATGACCCCAGTTTCCCTCTCTCCTGGTGGAGTATAGTGATGACCCCAGTTTCCCTCTCTCTCCTGGAGGATAGTGATGGCCCCAGTGTCCCTCTCTCTCCTGGAGGAGGATAGTGATGGCCCCAGTTTCCCTCTCTCTCTCGGTGGAGGATAGTGATGACCCCAGTTTACCTCTTTCTCCTGGAGGTTAGTGATGCTAGTGCCCCAGTCTACCTCTCTCTCCCTGTGGAGGTTAGCGATGCTAGTGCCCCAGTTTACCTCTCTCTCCCGGTGGAGGTTAGTGATGCTCGTGCCCCAGTTTCCCTCTCTCTCCTGGTGGAGGATAGTGATGACCCCAGTTTCCCTCTCTCTCCTGGAGGATAGTGATGACCCCAGTTTCCCTCTCTCTCCTGGTGGATAGTGATGACCCCAGTTTCCCTCTCTCTCCTGGAGGATAGTGATGACCCCAGGTTCCCTCTCTCTCCTGGAGGAGGATAGTGATGACCCCAGTTTCCCTGTCTCTCTTGGAGGAGGATAGTGATGACCCCAGTTTCCCTCTCTCTCCTGGAGGATAGTGAGGACCCCAGTTTCGCTCTCTCTCCTGGTGAAGGTTAGTGATGACCCCAGTTTCCCTCTCTCTCCTGGAGGAGGATAGTGATGACCCCAGTTTCCCTCTCTCCTGGTGGATAGTGATGACCCCAGTTTCCTCTCTCTCCTGGTGGAGGTTAGTGATAACCCCAGTTTACCTCTCTCTCCTGTAGGATAGTGATGCTAGTGCCCCAGTTTTCTCTCTCTCCTGGTGGAGGTTAGTGATGCTAGTGCCCCAGTTTACCTCTCTCTCCCTGTGGAGGTTAGTGATGCTAGTGCCCCAGTTTACCTCTCTCTCCTGGTGGAGGTTAGTGATGCTAGTGTCCCAGTGTCCCTCTCTCTCCCGGTGGAGGTTAGTGATGCTAGTGCCCCAGTTTACCTCTTTCTCCTGGAGGTTAGTGATGCTAGTGCCCCAGTGTCCCTCTCTCCCTGTGGAGGTTAGTGATGCTAGTGCCCCAGTTTACCTCTCTCTCCTGGAGGATAGTGATGACCCAAGTTTCGCTCTCTCTCCTGGTGGAGTATAGTGATGACCCCAGTTTCCCTCTCTCTCCTGGAGGTTAGTGATGACCCCAGTTTCCCTCTCTCCTGGTGGATAGTGATGACCCCAGTTTCCCTCTCTCTACTGGTGGAGGATAGTGAGGACTCCAGTTTCCCTCTCTCTCCTGGAGGATAGTGATGACCCCAGTTTCCCTCTCTCTCCTGGAGGTTAGTGATGACCCCAGTTTCCCTCTCTCTCCTGGTGGAGGATAGTGATGACCCCAGTTTCCCTCTCTCTCCTGGAGGTTAGTGATGACCCCAGTTTCCCTCTCTCTCCTGGTGGAGGATAGTGATGACCCCAGTTTCCCTCTCTCTCCTGGAGGATAGTGATGACCCCAGTTTCCCTCTCTCCTGGAGGATAGTGATGACCCCAGTTTCCCTCTCTCTCCTGGAGGATAGTGAAGACCCCAGTTTCCCTCTCTCTCCTGGAGGATAGTGATGACCCCAGTTTCCCTCTCTCCTGATGGAGTATAGTGATGACCCCAGTTTCCCTCTCTCTCCTGGAGGATAGTGATGGCCCCAGTGTCCCTCTCTCTCCTGGAGGAGGATAGTGATGGCCCCAGTTTCCCTCTCTCTCTCGGTGGAGGATAGTGATGACCCCAGTTTCCCTCTCTCTCCCTGTGGAGGTTAGTGATGCTAGTGCCCCAGTCTACCTCTCTCTCCCTGTGGAGGTTAGCGATGCTAGTGCCCCAGTTTACCTCTCTCTCCCGGTGGAGGTTAGTGATGCTCGTGCCCCAGTTTCCCTCTCTCTCCTGGTGGAGGATAGTGATGACCCCAGTTTCCCTCTCTCTCCTGGAGGATAGTGATGACCCCAGTTTCCCTCTCTCTCCTGGTGGATAGTGATGACCCCAGTTTCCCTCTCTCTCCTGGAGGATAGTGATGACCCCAGGTTCCCTCTCTCTCCTGGAGGAGGATAGTGATGACCCCAGTTTCCCTGTCTCTCTTGGAGGAGGATAGTGATGACCCCAGTTTCCCTCTCTCTCCTGGAGGATAGTGAGGACCCCAGTTTCGCTCTCTCTCCTGGTGAAGGTTAGTGATGACCCCAGTTTCCCTCTCTCTCCTGGAGGAGGATAGTGATGACCCCAGTTTCCCTCTCTCCTGGTGGATAGTGATGACCCCAGTTTCCCTCTCTCTCCTGGTGGAGGTTAGTGATAACCCCAGTTTACCTCTCTCTCCTGTAGGATAGTGATGCTAGTGCCCCAGTTTTCTCTCTCTCCTGGTGGAGGTTAGTGATGCTAGTGCCCCAGTTTACCTCTCTCTCCCTGTGGAGGTTAGTGATGCTAGTGCCCCAGTTTACCTCTCTCTCCTGGTGGAGGTTAGTGATGCTAGTGTCCCAGTGTCCCTCTCTCTCCCGGTGGAGGTTAGTGATGCTAGTGCCCCAGTTGACCTCTTTCTCCTGGAGGTTAGTGATGCTAGTGCCCCAGTGTCCCTCTCTCTCCCTGTGGAGGTTAGTGATGCTAGTGCCCCAGTTTACCTCTCTCTCCTGGTGGAGGTTAGTGATGCTAGTGCCCCAGTTGACCTCTTTCTCCTGGAGGTTAGTGATGCTAGTGCCCCAGTGTCCCTCTCTCTCCCTGTGGAGGTTAGTGATGCTAGTGCCCCAGTTTACCTCTCTCTCCTGGAGGATAGTGATGACCCAAGTTTCGCTCTCTCTCCTGGTGAAGGTTATTGATGACCCCAGTTTCCCTCTCTCTCCTGGAGGAGGATAGTGATGACCCCAGTTTCCCTCTCTCTCCTGGTGGAGGATAGTGATGAACCCAGTTTCCCTCTCTCTCCTGGAGGATAGTGATGAACCCAGTTTCCCTCTCTCTCCTGGAGGATAGTGATGACCCCAGTTTCCCTCTCTCTCCTGGAGGATAGTGATGACCCCAGGTTCCCTCTCTCTCCTGGAGGAGGATAGTGATGACCCCAGTTTCCCTGTCTCTCTTGGAGGAGGATAGTGATGACCCCAGTTTCCCTCTCTCTCCTGGAGGATAGTGAGGACCCCAGTTTCGCTCTCTCTCCTGGTGAAGGTTAGTGATGACCCCAGTTTCCCTCTCTCTCCTGGAGGAGGATAGTGATGACCCCAGTTTCCCTCTCTCTCCTGGTGGAGGTTAGTGATAACCCCAGTTTACCTCTCTCTCCTGTAGGATAGTGATGCTAGTGCCCCAGTTTTCTCTCTCTCCTGGTGGAGGTTAGTGATGCTAGTGCCCCAGTTTACCTCTCTCTCCCTGTGGAGGTTAGTGATGCTAGTGCCCCAGTTTACCTCTCTCTCCTGGTGGAGGTTAGTGATGCTAGTGTCCCAGTGTCCCTCTCTCTCCCGGTGGAGGTTAGTGATGCTAGTGCCCCAGTTTACCTCTTTCTCCTGGAGGTTAGTGATGCTAGTGCCCCAGTGTCCCTCTCTCTCCCTGTGGAGGTTAGTGATGCTAGTGCCCCAGTTTACCTCTCTCTCCTGGTGGAGGTTAGTGATGCTAGTGTCCCAGTGTCCCTCTCTCTCCCGGTGGAGGTTAGTGATGCTAGTGCCCCAGTTTACCTCTTTCTCCTGGAGGTTAGTGATGCTAGTGCCCCAGTTTACCTCTCTCTCCTGGAGGATAGTGATGACCCAAGTTTCGCTCTCTCTCCTGGTGGAGTATAGTGATGACCCCAGTTTCCCTCTCTCTCCTGGAGGTTAGTGATGACCCCAGTTTCCCTCTCTCCTGGTGGATAGTAATGACCCCAGTTTCCCTCTCTCTACTGGTGGAGGATAGTGAGGACCCCAGTTTCCCTCTCTCTCCTGGAGGATAGTGATGACCCCAGTTTACCTCTCTCTCCTGGAGGTTAGTGATGACCCCAGTTTCCCTCTCTCTCCTGGTGGAGGATAGTGATGACCCCAGTTTCCCTCTCTCTCCTGGAGGTTAGTGATGACCCCAGTTTCCCTCTCTCTCCTGGTGGAGGATAGTGATGACCCCAGTTTCCCTCTCTCTCCTGGAGGATAGTGATGACCCCAGTTTCCCTCTCTCCTGGAGGATAGTGATGACCCCAGTTTCCCTCTCTCTCCTGGAGGATAGTGAAGACCCCAGTTTCCCGTTCTCTCCTGGAGGATAGTGATGACCCCAGTTTCCCTCTCTCCTGGTGGAGTATAGTGATGACCCCAGTTTCCCTCTCTCTCCTGGAGGATAGTGATGGCCCCAGTGTCCCTCTCTCTCCTGGAGGAGGATAGTGATGGCCCCAGTTTCCCTCTCTCTCTCGGTGGAGGATAGTGATGACCCCAGTTTCCCTCTCTCTCCCTGTGGAGGTTAGTGATGCTAGTGCCCCAGTCTACCTCTCTCTCCCTGTGGAGGTTAGCGATGCTAGTGCCCCAGTTTACCTCTCTCTCCCGGTGGAGGTTAGTGATGCTCGTGCCCCAGTTTCCCTCTCTCTCCTGGTGGAGGATAGTGATGACCCCAGTTTCCCTCTCTCTCCTGGAGGATAGTGATGACCCCAGTTTCCCTCTCTCTCCTGGTGGATAGTGATGACCCCAGTTTCCCTCTCTCTCCTGGAGGATAGTGATGACCCCAGGTTCCCTCTCTCTCCTGGAGGAGGATAGTGATGACCCCAGTTTCCCTGTCTCTCTTGGAGGAGGATAGTGATGACCCCAGTTTCCCTCTCTCTCCTGGAGGATAGTGAGGACCCCAGTTTCGCTCTCTCTCCTGGTGAAGGTTAGTGATGACCCCAGTTTCCCTCTCTCCTGGAGGAGGATAGTGATGACCCCAGTTTCCCTCTCTCTCCTGGTGGAGGATAGTGATGATCCCAGTTTCCCTCTCTCTCTTGGTGGAGGATAGTGATGATCCCAGTTTACCTCTCTCTCCTGTAGGATAGTGATGCTAGTGCCCCAGTTTTCTCTCTCTCCTGGTGGAGGTTAGTGATGCTAGTGCCCCAGTTTACCTCTCTCTCCCTGTGGAGGTTAGTGATGCTAGTGCCCCAGTTTACCTCTCTCTCCTGGTGGAGGTTAGTGATGCTAGTGCCCCAGTTTACCTCTTTCTCCTGGAGGTTAGTGATGCTAGTGCCCCAGTTTACCTCTCTCTCCTGGAGGATAGTGATGACCCAAGTTTCGCTCTCTCTCCTGGTGGAGTATAGTGATGACCCCAGTTTCCCTCTCTCTCCTGGAGGTTAGTGATGACCCCAGTTTCCCTCTCTCCTGGTGGATAGTAATGACCCCAGTTTCCCTCTCTCTACTGGTGGAGGATAGTGAGGACCCCAGTTTCCCTCTCTCTCCTGGAGGATAGTGATGACCCCAGTTTACCTCTCTCTCCTGGAGGTTAGTGATGACCCCAGTTTCCCTCTCTCTCCTGGTGGAGGATAGTGATGACCCCAGTTTCCCTCTCTCTCCTGGAGGTTAGTGATGACCCCAGTTTCCCTCTCTCTCCTGGTGGAGGATAGTGATGACCCCAGTTTCCCTCTCTCTCCTGGAGGATAGTGATGACCCCAGTTTCCCTCTCTCCTGGAGGATAGTGATGACCCCAGTTTCCCTCTCTCTCCTGGAGGATAGTGAAGACCCCAGTTTCCCGTTCTCTCCTGGAGGATAGTGATGACCCCAGTTTCCCTCTCTCCTGGTGGAGTATAGTGATGACCCCAGTTTCCCTCTCTCTCCTGGAGGATAGTGATGGCCCCAGTGTCCCTCTCTCTCCTGGAGGAGGATAGTGATGGCCCCAGTTTCCCTCTCTCTCTCGGTGGAGGATAGTGATGACCCCAGTTTCCCTCTCTCTCCTGTGGAGGTTAGTGATGCTAGTGCCCCAGTCTACCTCTCTCTCCCTGTGGAGGTTAGCGATGCTAGTGCCCCAGTTTACCTCTCTCTCCCGGTGGAGGTTAGTGATGCTCGTGCCCCAGTTTCCCTCTCTCTCCTGGTGGAGGATAGTGATGACCCCAGTTTCCTCTCTCTCTCCTGGAGGATAGTGATGACCCCAGTTTCCCTCTCTCTCCTGGTGGATAGTGATGACCCCAGTTTCCCTCTCTCCTGGAGGATAGTGATGACCCCAGGTTCCCTCTCTCTCCTGGAGGAGGATAGTGATGACCCCAGTTTCCCTGTCTCTCTTGGAGGAGGATAGTGATGACCCCAGTTTCCCTCTCTCTCCTGGAGGATAGTGAGGACCCCAGTTTCGCTCTCTCTCCTGGTGAAGGTTAGTGATGACCCCAGTTTCCCTCTCTCTCCTGGAGGAGGATAGTGATGACCCCAGTTTCCCTCTCTCTCCTGGTGGAGGATAGTGATGATCCCAGTTTCCCTCTCTCTCTTGGTGGAGGATAGTGATGATCCCAGTTTACCTCTCTCTCCTGTAGGATAGTGATGCTAGTGCCCCAGTTTTCTCTCTCTCCTGGTGGAGGTTAGTGATGCTAGTGCCCCAGTTTACCTCTCTCTCCCTGTGGAGGTTAGTGATGCTAGTGCCCCAGTTTACCTCTCTCTCCTGGTGGAGGTTAGTGATGCTAGTGTCCCAGTGTCCCTCTCTCTCCCGGTGGAGGTTAGTGATGCTAGTGCCCCAGTTGACCTCTCTCTCCCTGTGGAGGTTAGCGATGCTAGTGCCCCAGTTTACCTCTCTCTCCCGGTGGAGGTTAGTGATGCTCGTGCCCCAGTTTCCCTCTCTCTCCTGGTGGAGGATAGTGATGACCCCAGTTTCCCTCTCTCTCCGGGAGGATAGTGATGACCCCAGTTTCCCTCTCTCTCCTGGTGGATAGTGATGACCCCAGTTTCCCTCTCTCTCCTGGAGGATAGTGATGACCCCAGGTTCCCTCTCTCTCCTGGAGGAGGATAGTGATGACCCCAGTTTCCCTGTCTCTCTTGGAGGAGGATAGTGATGACCCCAGTTTCCCTCTCTCTCCTGGAGGATAGTGAGGACCCCAGTTTCGCTCTCTCTCCTGGTGAAGGTTAGTGATGACCCCAGTTTCCCTCTCTCTCCTGGAGGAGGATAGTGATGACCCCAGTTTCCCTCTCTCTCCTGGTGGAGGATAGTGATGATCCCAGTTTCCCTCTCTCTCTTGGTGGAGGATAGTGATGATCCCAGTTTACCTCTCTCTCCTGTAGGATAGTGATGCTAGTGCCCCAGTTTTCTCTCTCTCCTGGTGGAGGTTAGTGATGCTAGTGCCCCAGTTTACCTCTCTCCCTGTGGAGGTTAGTGATGCTAGTGCCCCAGTTTACCTCTCTCTCCTGGTGGAGGTTAGTGATGCTAGTGTCCCAGTGTCCCTCTCTCTCCCGGTGGAGGTTAGTGATGCTAGTGCCCCAGTTGACCTCTTTCTCCTGGAGGTTAGTGATGCTAGTGCCCCAGTGTCCCTCTCTCTCCCTGTGGAGGTTAGTGATGCTAGTGCCCCAGTTTACCTCTCTCTCCTGGAGGATAGTGATGACCCAAGTTTCGCTCTCTCTCCTGGTGAAGGTTATTGATGACCCCAGTTTCCCTCTCTCTCCTGGAGGAGGATAGTGATGACCCCAGTTTCCCTCTCTCTCCTGGTGGAGGATAGTGATGACCCCAGTTTCCCTCTCTCTCCTCGTGGATAGTGATGACCCCAGTTTCCCTCTCTCTCCTCGTGGATAGTGATGACCCCAGTTTCCCTCTCTCTCCTGGTGGAGTATAGTGATGACCCCAGTTTCCCTCTCTCCTGGTGGAGTATAGTGATGACCCCAGTTTCCCTCTCTCTCCTGGAGGATAGTGATGACCCCAGTTTCCCTCTCTCCTGGTGGATAGTGATGACCCCAGTTTCCCTCTCTCCTGGTGGAGTATAGTGATGACCCCAGTTTCCCTCTCTCTCCTGGAGGATAGTGATGACCCCAGTTTCCCTCTCTCCTGGAGGATAGTGATGACCCCAGTTTCCCTCTCTCTCCTGGTGGAGGTTAGTGATGACCCCAGTTTACCTCTCTCTCCTGTAGGATAGTGATGCTAGTGCCCCAGTTTTCTCTCTCTCCTGGTGGAGGTTAGTGATGCTAGTGCCCCAGTTTACCTCTCTCTCCCTGTGGAGGTTAGTGATGCTAGTGCCCCAGTTTACCTCTCTCTCCTGGTGGAGGTTAGTGATGCTAGTGCCCCAGTGTCCCTCTCTCTCGGTGGAGGTTAGTGATGCTAGTGCCCCAGTTTACCTCTTTCTCCTGGAGGTTAGTGATGCTAGTGCCCCAGTGTCCCTCTCTCTCCCTGTGGAGGTTAGTGATGCTAGTGCCCCAGTTTACCTCTCTCTCCTGGAGGTTAGTGATGCTAGTGCCCCAGTTTCCCTCTCTCTCCTGGAGGTTAGTGATGCTAGTGCCCCAGTCTACCTCTCTCTCCCTGTGGAGGTTAGTGATGCTAGTGCCCCAGTGTCCCTCTCTCTCCCGGTGGAGGTTAGTGATGCTAGTGCCCCAGTTTACCTCTTTCTCCTGGAGGTTAGTGATGCTAGTGCCCCAGTGTCCCTCTCTCTCCCTGTGGAGGTTAGTGATGCTAGTGCCCCAGTTTACCTCTCTCTCCTGGAGGTTAGTGATGCTAGTGCCCCAGTTTCCCTCTCTCTCCTGGAGGTTAGTGATGCTAGTGCCCCAGTCTACCTCTCTCTCCCTGTGGAGGTTAGTGATGCTAGTGCCCCAGTTTCCCTCTCTCTCCCTGTGGAGGTTAGTGATGCTAGTGCCCCAGTTTCCCTCTCTCTCCCGGTGGAGGTTAGTGATGCTAGTGCCCCAGTTTCCCTCTCTCTCCCTGTGGAGGTTAGTGATGCTAGTGCCCCAGTCTACCTCTCTCTCACTGTGGAGGTTAGTGATGCTAGTGCCCCAGTGTCCCTCTCTCTCCTGGAGGAGGATAGTGATGGCCCCAGTTTCCCTCTCTCTCCTGGTGGAGGATAGTGATGACCCCAGTTTCCCTCTCTCTCCCGGTGGAGGATAGTGATGACCCCAGTTTCCCTCTCTCTCCTGGTGGAGGATAGTGATGACCCCAGTTTCCCTCTCTCTCCCGGTGGAGGTTAGTGATGCTAGTGCCCCAGGTGACCTCTCTCTCCTGGAGGTTAGTGATGCTAGTGCCCCAGTTTACCTCTCTCCCGGTGGAGGTTAGTGATGCTCGTGCCCCAGTTCACCTCTCCCTCCCGGTGGAGGTTAGTGATGCTAGTGCCCCAGTTTCCTCTCTCTCCCTGTGGAGGTTAGTGATGCTAGTGCCCCAGTCTACCTCTCTCTCCCTGTGGAGGTTAGTGATGCTAGTGCCCCAGTGTCCTCTCTCTCCTGGAGGAGGATAGTGATGGCCCCAGTTTCCTCTCTCTCCTGGTGGAGGATAGTGATGACCCCAGTTTCCCTCTCTCTCCTGGAGGATAGTGATGACCCCAGTTTCCCTCTCTCTCCTGGAGGATAGTGATGACCCCAGGTTCCCTCTCTCTCCTGGAGGAGGATAGTGATGACCCCAGTTTCCCTCTCTCTCTTGGAGGAGGATAGTGATGACCCCAGTTTCCCTCTCTCTCCTGGAGGATAGTGATGACCCCAGTTTCCCTCTCTCTCCTGGTGGATAGTGATGACCCAGTTTCCCTCTCTCTCCTGGAGGATAGTGATGACCCCAGTTTCCCTCTCTCTCCTGGTGGAGTATAGTGATGACCCCAGTTTCCCTCTCTCTCCTGGTGGAGGATAGTGATGACCCGAGTTTCCCTCTCTCTCCTGGTGGATGGTGATGACCCCAGTTTCCCTCTCTCTCCTGGTGGAGGACAGTGATGACCCCAGTTTCCCTCTCTCTCTTGGTGGAGGATAGTGATGACCCCAGTTTCCCTCTCTCTCCTGGAGGATAGTGATGACCCCAGTTTCCCTCTCTCTCCTGGAGGAGGATAGTGATGACCCCAGTTTCCCTCTCTCTCCTGGTGGAGGATAGTGATGACCCCAGTTTCCCTCTCTCTCCTGGTGGAGGATAGTGATGACCCCAGTTTCCCTCTCTCTCCTGGTGGATGGTGATGACCCCAGTTTCCTCTCTCTCCTGGTGGAGGACAGTGATGACCACAGTTTCCCTCTCTCTCCTGGTGGAGGATAGTGATGACCCCAGTTTCCCTCTCTCTCCTCGTGGATAGTGATGACCCCAGTTTACCTCTCTCTCCTGGTGGATAGTGATGACCCCAGTTTACCTCTCTCTCCTGGAGGATAGTGATGACCCCAGTTTCCCTCTCTCCTGGAGGATAGTGATGACCCCAGTTTCCCTCTCTCTCCTGGTGGAGGATAGTGATGACCCCAGTTTCCCTCTCTCCTGGAGGATAGTGATGACCCCAGTTTCCCTCTCTCTCCTGGTGGAGGATAGTGATGACCCCAGATTCCCTCTCTCCTGGTGGAGTATAGTGATGACCCCAGTTTCCCTCTCTCCTGGTGGAGTATAGTGATGACCCCAGTTTCCCTCTCTCTCCTGGAGGATAGTGATGACCCCAGTTTCCCTCTCTCTCCTGGTGGATAGTGATGACCCCAGTTTCCCTCTCTCTCCTGGTGGAGGATAGTGATGACCCCAGTTTCCCTCTCTCTCCTGGAGGATAGTGATGACCCCAGTTTCCCTCTGTCTCCTGGTGGAGGATAGTGATGACCCCAGTTTCCCTCTCTCTCCTGGAGGATAGTGATGACCCCAGTTTCCCCCTCTCTCCTGGTGGAGCTTATTGATTACCCCAGTTTACCTCTCTCTCCTGGTGGAGGATAGTGATGACCCCAGTTTCCCTCTCTCTCCTGGAGGAGGATAGTGATGACCCCAGTTTACCTCTCTCTCCTGTAGGATAGTGATGCTAGTGCCCCAGTTTACCTCTTTCTCCTGGTGGAGGTTAGTGATGCTAGTGCCCCAGTTTTACTCTCTCCCTGTGGAGGTTAGTGATGCTCGTGCCCCAGTGTCCCTCTCTCTCCCGGTGGAGGTTAGTGATGCTAGTGCCCCAGTGTCCCTCTCTCTCCCGGTGGAGGTTAGTGATGCTAGTGCCCCAGTTTACCTCTCTCTCCTGGAGGTTAGTGATGCTAGTGCCCCAGTTTACCTCTTTCTCCTGGAGGTTAGTGATGCTAGTGCCCCAGTGTCCCTCTCTCTCCCTGTGGAGGTTAGTGATGCTAGTGCCCCAGTTTCCCTCTCTCTCCCTGTGGAGGTTAGTGATGCTAGTGCCCCAGTTTCCCTCTCTCTCCCGGTGGAGGTTAGTGATGCTAGTGCCCCAGTTTCCCTCTCTCTCCCTGTGGAGGTTAGTGATGCTAGTGCCCCAGTCTACCTCTCTCTCCCTGTGGAGGTTAGTGATGCTAGTGCCCCAGTGTCCCTCTCTCTCCTGGAGGAGAATAGTGATGGCCCCAGTTTCCCTCTCTCTCCTGGTGGAGGATAGTGATGACCCCAGTTTCCCTCTCTCTCCCGGTGGAGGATAGTGATGCTCGTGCCCCAGTGTCCCTCTCTCTCCCGGTGGAGGTTAGTGATGCTCGTGCCCCAGTGTCCCTCTCTCTCCCGGTGGAGGTTAGTGATGCTAGTGCCCCAGTGTCCCTCTCTCTCCCGGTGGAGGTTAGTGATGCTAGTGCCCCAGTTTACCTCTCTCTCCTGGAGGTTAGTGATGCTAGTGCCCCAGTTTACCTCTTTCTCCTGGAGGTTAGTGATGCTAGTGCCCCAGTGTCCCTCTCTCTCCCTGTGGAGGTTAGTGATGCTAGTGCCCCAGTTTCCCTCTCTCTCCCTGTGGAGGTTAGTGATGCTAGTGCCCCAGTTTCCCTCTCTCTCCCGGTGGAGGTTAGTGATGCTAGTGCCCCAGTTTCCCTCTCTCTCCCTGTGGAGGTTAGTGATGCTAGTGCCCCAGTCTGTCCCTCTCTCTCCCTGTGGAGGTTAGTGATGCTAGTGCCCCAGTGTCCCTCTCTCCTGGAGGAGAATAGTGATGGCCCCAGTTTCCCTCTCTCTCCTGGTGGAGGATAGTGATGACCCCAGTTTCCCTCTCTCTCCCGGTGGAGGATAGTGATGACCCCAGTGTCCCTCTCTCTCCTGGAGGAGGATAGTGATGGCCCCAGTTTACCTCTCTCTCCTGGAGGAGGATAGTGATGGCCCCAGTTTACCCTCTCTCTCCCGGTGGAGGTTAGTGATGCTAGTGCCCCAGGTGATCTCTCTCTCCTGGAGGTTAGTGATGCTAGTGCCCCAGTTTACCTCTCTCTCCCGGTGGAGGTTAGTGATGCTCGTGCCCCAGTTCACCTTTCCTCCCGGTGGAGGTTAGTGATGCTAGTGCCCCAGTTTCCCTCTCTCTCCCTGTGGAGGTTAGTGATGCTAGTGCCCCAGTCTACCTCTCTCTCCCTGTGGAGGTTAGTGATGCTAGTGCCCCAGTGTCGCTCTCTCTCCTGGAGGAGGATAGTGATGGCCCCAGTTTCCCTCTCTCTCCTGGTGGAGGATAGTGATGACCCCAGTTTCCCTCTCTCTCCTGGAGGATAGTGATGACCCCAGTTTCCCTCTCTCTCCTGGTGGATAGTGATGACCCAAGTTTCCCTCTCTCTCCTGGAGGATAGTGATGACCCCAGGTTCCCTCTCTCTCCTGGTGGATGGTGATGACCCCAGTTTCCCTCTCTCTCCTGGAGGATAGTGATGACCCCAGTTTCCCTCTCTCTCCTGGAGGATAGTGATGACCCCAGTTTCGCTCTCTCTCCTGGTGAAGGTTAGTGATGACCCCAGTTTCCCTCTCTCTCCTGGAGGAGGATAGTGATGACCCCAGTTTCCCTCTCTCTCCTGGTGGAGGATGGTGATGACCCCA
Organism: Oncorhynchus gorbuscha; assembly: GCF_021184085.1. Classification (NCBI taxonomy): domain Eukaryota; kingdom Metazoa; phylum Chordata; class Actinopteri; order Salmoniformes; family Salmonidae; genus Oncorhynchus; species Oncorhynchus gorbuscha. The sequence continues at coordinate 81,990,313 of NC_060176.1, forward strand.
GTTTCCCTCTCTCTCCTGGTGGATGGTGATGACCCCAGTTTCCCTCTCTCTCCTGGTGGAGGACAGTGATGACCACAGTTTCCCTCTCTCTCCTGGTGGAGGATAGTGATGACCCCAGTTTCCCTCTCTCTCCTCGTGGATAGTGAGGACCCCAGTTTCCCTCTCTCTCCTGGTGGATAGTGAGGACCCCAGTTTCCTCTCTCTCCTGGTGGATAGTGATGACCCCAGTTTCCCTCTCTCCTGGTGGATGGTGATGACCCCAGTTTCCTCTCTCCTGGTGGAGGATAGTGATGACCCCAGGTTCCTCTCTCTCCCGGTGGAGGTTAGTGATGCTAGTGCCCCAGGTGACCTCTCTCTCCTGGAGGATAGTGATGCTAGTTCCCCGGTTTACCTCTCTCTCCTGGAGGAGGATAGTGCCCCAGTTTCCCTCTCTCTCCTGGAGGATAATCATGACCCCAGTTTCTCTCTCTCTCCTGGAGGATAGTGATGACCCCAGTTTCCCTCTCTCTCCCTGTGATGGATAGTGATGCTAGTGCCCAAATTTACCTCTCCCTCCCGATTGAGGTTAGTGATGCTAGTGCCCCAGTTTACCTCTCTCTCCCGGTGGAGGATAGTGATGCTAGTGCCCCAGTTTCCCTCTCTCTCCTGGTGGAGGTTAGTGATGCTAGTGCCCCAGATTCCCTCTCTCTCCCGGTGGAGGTTAGTGATGCTAGTGCCCCAGTTTCCCTCTCTCTCCTGGTGGAGGTTAGTGATGCTAGTGCCCCGGTTTACCTCTCTCCTGGTGGACGATAGTGCCCCAGTTTCCCTCTCTCTCCTGGAGGTTAATGATGCTAGTGCCCCAGTTTCTCTCTCTCCTGGTGGAGGTTAGTGATGCTAGTGCCCCGGTTTACCTCTCTCTCCTGGAGGAGGATAGTGCCCCAGTTTCCCTCTCTCTCCTGGAGGATAATCATGACCCCAGTTTCTCTCTCTCCTGGAGGATAGTCATGACCCCAATTTCCCTCTCTCTCCTGGAGGAGGATAGTGATGACCCCAGTTTCCCTCTCTCTCCTGGAGGATAGTGATGACCCCAGTTTCCCTCTCTCTCCTGGAGGAGGATAGTGATGACCCCAGTTTCCCTCTCTCTCCTGGAGGAGGATATTCATGACCCCAGTTCCCCTCTCTCTCCTGGTGAAGGATAGTGATGACCCCAGTTTCCCTCTCTCTCCTGGATTTTAGTGATGCTAGTGCCCCAGTTTCCCTCTCTCTCCTGGAGGAGGATAGTGATGACCCCAGTTCCCCTCTCTCTCCTGGAGGAGGATAGTGATGACCCCAGTTCCCTCTCTCTCCTGGTGGAGGATAGTGATGACCCCAGGTTTCCTCTCTCTCCTGGTGGAGGATAGTGATGCTAGTGTCCCAGTTTCTCTCTCTCCTGGAGGTTAGTGATGCTAGTCACCCAGTTTCCCTCTCTCCTGGAGGTTAGTGATGCTAGTGCCCCAGTTTACCTCTCTCTCCTAGAGGATAGTGATGCTAGTGCCCCAGTTTACCTCTCTCTCCTAGAGGATAGTGATGCTAGTGCCCCAGTTTCCCTCTCTCTCCTGGTGGAGGTTAGTGATGCTAGTGCCCCAGTTTCCCTCTCTCTCCCGGTGGAGGTTAGTGATGCTAGTGCCCCAGTTTCCCTCTCTCTCCTGGAGGTTAGTGATGCTAGTGCCCCAGTTCCCTCTCTCTCCTGGTGGAGGTTAGTGATGCTAGTGCCCCGGTTTACCTCTCTCTCCTGGTGGACGATAGTGCCCCAGTTTCCTCTCTCTCCTGGAGGTTAGTGATGCTAGTGCCCCAGTTTCCCTCTCTCTCCTGGTGGAGGTTAGTGATGCTAGTGCCCCAGTTTCCCTCTCTCTCCTGGTGGAGGTTAGTGATGCTAGTGCCCCGGTTTACCTCTCTCTCCTGGAGGAGGATAGTGCCCCAGTTTCCCTCTCTCTACTGGAGGATAGTCATGACCCCAGTTTCTCTCTCTCCTGGAGGATAGTGATGACCCCAGTTTCCCTCTCTCTCCTGGAGGAGGATAGTGATGACCCCAGTTTCCCTCTCTCTCCTGGAGGAGGATAGTGATGACCCCAGTTTCCCTCTCTCTCCTGGAAGATAGTGATGACCCCAGTTTCCCTCTCTCTCCTGGAGGAGGATAGTGATGACCCCAGTTTCCCTCTCTCTCCTGGAGGAGGATATTCATGACCCCAGTTCCCCTCTCTCTCCTGGTGAAGGATAGTGATGACCCCAGTTTCCCTCTCTCTCCTGGAGTTTAGTGATGCTAGTGCCCCAGTTTCCCTCTCTCTCCTGGTGGAGGTTAGTGATGCTAGTGCCCCAGATTCCCTCTCTCTCCCGGTGGAGGTTAGTGATGCTAGTGCCCCAGTTTCCCTCTCTCTCCTGGTGGAGGTTAGTGATGCTAGTGCCCCGGTTTACCTCTCTCCTGGTGGACGATAGTGCCCCAGTTTCCCTCTCTCTCCTGGAGGTTAATGATGCTAGTGCCCCAGTTTCCCTCTCTCTCCTGGTGGAGGTTAGTGATGCTAGTGCCCCGGTTTACCTCTCTCTCCTGGAGGAGGATAGTGCCCCAGTTTCCCTCTCTCTCCTGGAGGATAATCATGACCCCAGTTTCTCTCTCTCCTGGAGGATAGTCATGACCCCAATTTCCCTCTCTCTCCTGGAGGAGGATAGTGATGACCCCAGTTTCCCTCTCTCTCCTGGAGGATAGTGATGACCCCAGTTTCCCTCTCTCTCCTGGAGGAGGATAGTGATGACCCCAGTTTCCCTCTCTCTCCTGGAGGAGGATATTCATGACCCCAGTTCCCCTCTCTCTCCTGGTGAAGGATAGTGATGACCCCAGTTTCCCTCTCTCTCCTGGATTTTAGTGATGCTAGTGCCCCAGTTTCCCTCTCTCTCCTGGAGGAGGATAGTGATGACCCCAGTTCCCCTCTCTCTCCTGGAGGAGGATAGTGATGACCCCAGTTTCCCTCTCTCTCCTGGTGGAGGATAGTGATGACCCCAGGTTCCCTCTCTCTCCTGGTGGAGGATAGTGATGCTAGTGCCCCAGTTTCCCTCTCTCTCCTGGAGGTTAGTGATGCTAGTCCCCCAGTTTCCCTCTCTCTCCTGGAGGTTAGTGATGCTAGTGCCCCAGTGTCCCTCTCTCTCCTAGAGGATAGTGATGCTAGTGCCCCAGTTTACCTCTCTCTCCTAGAGGATAGTGATGCTAGTGCCCCAGTTTCCCTCTCTCTCCTGGTGGAGGTTAGTGATGCTAGTGCCCCAGTTTCCCTCTCTCTCCCGGTGGAGGTTAGTGATGCTAGTGCCCCAGTTTCCCTCTCTCTCCTGGAGGTTAGTGATGCTAGTGCCCCAGTTTCCCTCTCTCTCCTGGTGGAGGTTAGTGATGCTAGTGCCCCGGTTTACCTCTCTCTCCTGGTGGACGATAGTGCCCCAGTTTCCCTCTCTCTCCTGGAGGTTAGTGATGCTAGTGCCCCAGTTTCCCTCTCTCTCCTGGTGGAGGTTAGTGATGCTAGTGCCCCAGTTTCCCTCTCTCTCCTGGTGGAGGTTAGTGATGCTAGTGCCCCGGTTTACCTCTCTCTCCTGGAGGAGGATAGTGCCCCAGTTTCCCTCTCTCTACTGGAGGATAGTCATGACCCCAGTTTCTCTCTCTCTCCTGGAGGATAGTGATGACCCCAGTTTCCCTCTCTCTCCTGGAGGAGGATAGTGATGACCCCAGTTTCCCTCTCTCTCCTGGAGGAGGATAGTGATGACCCCAGTTTCCCTCTCTCTCCTGGAAGATAGTGATGACCCCAGTTTCCCTCTCTCTCCTGGAGGAGGATAGTGATGACCCCAGTTTCCCTCTCTCTCCTGGAGGAGGATATTCATGACCCCAGTTCCCCTCTCTCTCCTGGTGAAGGATAGTGATGACCCCAGTTTCCCTCTCTCTCCTGGAGTTTAGTGATGCTAGTGCCCCAGTTTCCCTCTCTCTCCTGGAGGAGGATAGTGATGACCCCAGTTCCCCTCTCTCTCCTGGAGGAGGATAGTGATGACCCCAGTTTCCCTCTCTCTCCTGGTGGAGGATAGTGATGACCCCAGGTTCCCTCTCCTCCTGGTGGAGGATAGTGATGCTAGTGCCCCAGTTTCCCTCTCTCTCCTGTAGGTTAGTGATGCTAGTGCCCCAGTTTCCTCTCTCCTGGAGGTTAGTGATGCTAGTGCCCCAGTTTACCTCTCTCTCCTAGAGGATAGTGATGCTAGTGCCCCAGTTTACCTCTCTCTCCTGGAGGAGGATAGTGCCCCAGTTTCCCTCTCTCTCCTGGAGGATAATCATGACCCCAGTTTTCTCTCTCTCCTGGAGGATAGTCATGACCCCAATTTCCCTCTCTCCTGGAGGAGGATAGTGATGACCCCAGTTTCCTCTCTCTCCTGGAGGATAGTGATGACCCCAGTTTCCCTCTCTCTCCTGGAGGAGGATAGTGATGACCCCAGTTTCCCTCTCTCTCCTGGAGGAGGATATTCATGACCCCAGTTCCCTCTCTCTCCTGGTGAAGGATAGTGATGACCCCAGTTTCCTCTCTCTCCTGGATTTTAGTGATGCTAGTGCCCCAGTTTCCCTCTCTCTCCTGGAGGAGGATAGTGATGACCCCAGTTCCCCTCTCTCTCCTGGAGGAGGATAGTGATGACCCCAGTTTCCCTCTCTCTCCTGGTGGAGGATAGTGATGACCCCAGGTTCCCTCTCTCTCCTGGTGGAGGATAGTGATGCTAGTGCCCCAGTTTCCCTCTCTCTCCTGGAGGTTAGTGATGCTAGTCCCCCAGTTTCCCTCTCTCTCCTGGAGGTTAGTGATGCTAGTGCCCCAGTTTACCTCTCTCTCCTAGAGGATAGTGATGCTAGTGGCCCAGTTTACCTCTCTCTCCTAGAGGATAGTGATGCTAGTGCCCCAGTTTCCCTCTCTCTCCTGGTGGAGGTTAGTGATGCTAGTGCCCCAGTTTCCCTCTCTCTCCCGGTGGAGGTTAGTGATGCTAGTGCCCCAGTTTCCCTCTCTCTCCTGGAGGTTAGTGATGCTAGTGCCCCAGTTTCCCTCTCTCTCCCTGTGGAGGTTAGTGATGCTATTGCCCAAATTTACCTCTCCCTCCCGGTTGAGGTTAGTGATGCTAGTGCCCCAGTTTACCTCTCTTTCCCGGTGGAGGATAGTGATGCTAGTGCCACAGTTTCCCTCTCTCTCCTGGTGGAGGTTAGTGATGCTAGTGCCCCAGATTCCCTCTCTCTCCCGGTGGAGGTTAGTGATGCTAGTGCCCCAGTTTCCCTCTCTCTCCTGGTGGAGGTTAGTGATGCTAGTGCCCCGGTTTACCTCTCTCTCCTGGTGGACGATAGTGCCCCAGTTTCCCTCTCTCTCCTGGAGGTTAGTGATGCTAGTGCCCCAGTTTCCCTCTCTCTCCTGGTGGAGGTTAGTGATGCTAGTGCCCCAGTTTCCCTCTCTCTCCTGGTGGAGGTTAGTGATGCTAGTGCCCCGGTTTACCTCTCTCTCCTGGAGGAGGATAGTGCCCCAGTTTCCCGTTCTCTCCTGGAGGATAGTGATGACCCCAGTTTCCCTCTCTCCTGGTGGAGTATAGTGATGACCCCAGTTTCCCTCTCTCTCCTGGAGGATAGTGATGGCCCCAGTGTCCCTCTCTCTCCTGGAGGAGGATAGTGATGGCCCCAGTTTCCCTCTCTCTCTCGGTGGAGGATAGTGATGACCCCAGTTTCCCTCTCTCTCCCTGTGGAGGTTAGTGATGCTAGTGCCCCAGTCTACCTCTCTCTCCCTGTGGAGGTTAGCGATGCTAGTGCCCCAGTTTACCTCTCTCTCCCGGTGGAGGTTAGTGATGCTCGTGCCCCAGTTTCCCTCTCTCTCCTGGTGGAGGATAGTGATGACCCCAGTTTCCCTCTCTCTCCTGGAGGATAGTGATGACCCCAGTTTCCCTCTCTCTCCTGGTGGATAGTGATGACCCCAGTTTCCCTCTCTCTCCTGGAGGATAGTGATGACCCCAGGTTCCCTCTCTCTCCTGGAGGAGGATAGTGATGACCCCAGTTTCCCTGTCTCTCTTGGAGGAGGATAGTGATGACCCCAGTTTCCTCTCTCTCCTGGAGGATAGTGAGGACCCCAGTTTCGCTCTCTCTCCTGGTGAAGGTTAGTGATGACCCCAGTTTCCCTCTCTCTCCTGGAGGAGGATAGTGATGACCCCAGTTTCCCTCTCTCTCCTGGTGGAGGATAGTGATGATCCCAGTTTCCCTCTCTCTCTTGGTGGAGGATAGTGATGATCCCAGTTTACCTCTCTCTCCTGTAGGATAGTGATGCTAGTGCCCCAGTTTTCTCTCTCTCCTGGTGGAGGTTAGTGATGCTAGTGCCCCAGTTTACCTCTCTCTCCCTGTGGAGGTTAGTGATGCTAGTGCCCCAGTTTACCTCTCTCTCCTGGTGGAGGTTAGTGATGCTAGTTTCCCAGTGTCCCTCTCTCTCCCGGTGGAGGTTAGTGATGCTAGTGCCCCAGTTGACCTCTCTCTCCCTGTGGAGGTTAGCGATGCTAGTGCCCCAGTTTACCTCTCTCTCCCGGTGGAGGTTAGTGATGCTCGTGCCCCAGTTTCCCTCTCTCTCCTGGTGGAGGATAGTGATGACCCCAGTTTCCCTCTCTCTCCTGGAGGATAGTGATGACCCCAGTTTCCCTCTCTCTCCTGGTGGATAGTGATGACCCCAGTTTCCCTCTCTCTCCTGGAGGATAGTGATGACCCCAGGTTCCCTCTCTCTCCTGGAGGAGGATAGTGATGACCCCAGTTTCCCTGTCTCTCTTGGAGGAGGATAGTGATGACCCCAGTTTCCCTCTCTCTCCTGGAGGATAGTGAGGACCCCAGTTTCGCTCTCTCTCCTGGTGAAGGTTAGTGATGACCCCAGTTTCCCTCTCTCTCCTGGAGGAGGATAGTGATGACCCCAGTTTCCCTCTCTCTCCTGGTGGAGGATAGTGATGATCCCAGTTTCCCTCTCTCTCTTGGTGGAGGATAGTGATGATCCCAGTTTACCTCTCTCTCCTGTAGGATAGTGATGCTAGTGCCCCAGTTTTCTCTCTCTCCTGGTGGAGGTTAGTGATGCTAGTGCCCCAGTTTACCTCTCTCTCCCTGTGGAGGTTAGTGATGCTAGTGCCCCAGTTTACCTCTCTCTCCTGGTGGAGGTTAGTGATGCTAGTGTCCCAGTGTCCCTCTCTCTCCCGGTGGAGGTTAGTGATGCTAGTGCCCCAGTTGACCTCTTTCTCCTGGAGGTTAGTGATGCTAGTGCCCCAGTGTCCCTCTCTCTCCCTGTGGAGGTTAGTGATGCTAGTGCCCCAGTTTACCTCTCTCTCCTGGAGGATAGTGATGACCCAAGTTTCGCTCTCTCTCCTGGTGAAGGTTATTGATGACCCCAGTTTCCCTCTCTCTCCTGGAGGAGGATAGTGATGACCCCAGTTTCCCTCTCTCTCCTGGTGGAGGATAGTGATGACCCCAGTTTCCCTCTCTCTCCTCGTGGATAGTGATGACCCCAGTTTCCCTCTCTCTCCTCGTGGATAGTGATGACCCCAGTTTCCCTCTCTCTCCTGGTGGAGTATAGTGATGACCCCAGTTTCCCTCTCTCCTGGTGGAGTATAGTGATGACCCCAGTTTCCCTCTCTCTCCTGGAGGATAGTGATGACCCCAGTTTCCCTCTCTCCTGGTGGATAGTGATGACCCCAGTTTCCCTCTCTCCTGGTGGAGTATAGTGATGACCCCAGTTTCCCTCTCTCTCCTGGAGGATAGTGATGACCCCAGTTTCCCTCTCTCCTGGAGGATAGTGATGACCCCAGTTTCCCTCTCTCTCCTGGTGGAGGTTAGTGATGACCCCAGTTTACCTCTCTCTCCTGTAGGATAGTGATGCTAGTGCCCCAGTTTTCTCTCTCTCCTGGTGGAGGTTAGTGATGCTAGTGCCCCAGTTTACCTCTCTCTCCCTGTGGAGGTTAGTGATGCTAGTGCCCCAGTTTACCTCTCTCTCCTGGTGGAGGTTAGTGATGCTAGTGCCCCAGTGTCCCTCTCTCTCGGTGGAGGTTAGTGATGCTAGTGCCCCAGTTTACCTCTTTCTCCTGGAGGTTAGTGATGCTAGTGCCCCAGTGTCCCTCTCTCTCCCTGTGGAGGTTAGTGATGCTAGTGCCCCAGTTTACCTCTCTCTCCTGGAGGTTAGTGATGCTAGTGCCCCAGTTTCCCTCTCTCTCCTGGAGGTTAGTGATGCTAGTGCCCCAGTCTACCTCTCTCTCCCTGTGGAGGTTAGTGATGCTAGTGCCCCAGTGTCCCTCTCTCTCCCGGTGGAGGTTAGTGATGCTAGTGCCCCAGTTTACCTCTTTCTCCTGGAGGTTAGTGATGCTAGTGCCCCAGTGTCCCTCTCTCTCCCTGTGGAGGTTAGTGATGCTAGTGCCCCAGTTTACCTCTCTCTCCTGGAGGTTAGTGATGCTAGTGCCCCAGTTTCCCTCTCTCTCCTGGAGGTTAGTGATGCTAGTGCCCCAGTCTACCTCTCTCTCCCTGTGGAGGTTAGTGATGCTAGTGCCCCAGTTTCCCTCTCTCTCCCTGTGGAGGTTAGTGATGCTAGTGCCCCAGTTTCCCTCTCTCTCCCGGTGGAGGTTAGTGATGCTAGTGCCCCAGTTTCCCTCTCTCTCCCTGTGGAGGTTAGTGATGCTAGTGCCCCAGTCTACCTCTCTCTCACTGTGGAGGTTAGTGATGCTAGTGCCCCAGTGTCCCTCTCTCTCCTGGAGGAGGATAGTGATGGCCCCAGTTTCCCTCTCTCTCCTGGTGGAGGATAGTGATGACCCCAGTTTCCCTCTCTCTCCCGGTGGAGGATAGTGATGACCCCAGTTTCCCTCTCTCTCCTGGTGGAGGATAGTGATGACCCCAGTTTCCCTCTCTCTCCCGGTGGAGGTTAGTGATGCTAGTGCCCCAGGTGACCTCTCTCTCCTGGAGGTTAGTGATGCTAGTGCCCCAGTTTACCTCTCTCTCCCGGTGGAGGTTAGTGATGCTCGTGCCCCAGTTCACCTCTCCCTCCCGGTGGAGGTTAGTGATGCTAGTGCCCCAGTTTCCCTCTCTCTCCCTGTGGAGGTTAGTGATGCTAGTGCCCCAGTCTACCTCTCTCTCCCTGTGGAGGTTAGTGATGCTAGTGCCCCAGTGTCCCTCTCTCTCCTGGAGGAGGATAGTGATGGCCCCAGTTTCCCTCTCTCTCCTGGTGGAGGATAGTGATGACCCCAGTTTCCCTCTCTCTCCTGGAGGATAGTGATGACCCCAGTTTCCCTCTCTCTCCTGGAGGATAGTGATGACCCCAGGTTCCCTCTCTCTCCTGGAGGAGGATAGTGATGACCCCAGTTTCCCTCTCTCTCTTGGAGGAGGATAGTGATGACCCCAGTTTCCCTCTCTCTCCTGGAGGATAGTGATGACCCCAGTTTCCCTCTCTCTCCTGGTGGATAGTGATGACCCAGTTTCCCTCTCTCTCCTGGAGGATAGTGATGACCCCAGTTTCCCTCTCTCTCCTGGTGGAGTATAGTGATGACCCCAGTTTCCCTCTCTCTCCTGGTGGAGGATAGTGATGACCCGAGTTTCCCTCTCTCTCCTGGTGGATGGTGATGACCCCAGTTTCCCTCTCTCTCCTGGTGGAGGACAGTGATGACCCCAGTTTCCCTCTCTCTCTTGGTGGAGGATAGTGATGACCCCAGTTTCCCTCTCTCTCCTGGAGGATAGTGATGACCCCAGTTTCCCTCTCTCTCCTGGTGAAGGTTAGTGATGACCCCAGTTTCCCTCTCTCTCCTGGAGGAGGATAGTGATGACCCCAGTTTCCCTCTCTCTCCTGGTGGAGGATAGTGATGACCCCAGTTTCCCTCTCTCTCCTGGTGGAGGATAGTGATGACCCCAGTTTCCCTCTCTCTCCTGGTGGATGGTGATGACCCCAGTTTCCCTCTCTCTCCTGGTGGAGGACAGTGATGACCACAGTTTCCCTCTCTCTCCTGGTGGAGGATAGTGATGACCCCAGTTTCCCTCTCTCTCCTCGTGGATAGTGATGACCCCAGTTTACCTCTCTCTCCTGGTGGATAGTGATGACCCCAGTTTACCTCTCTCTCCTGGAGGATAGTGATGACCCCAGTTTCCCTCTCTCCTGGAGGATAGTGATGACCCCAGTTTCCCTCTCTCTCCTGGTGGAGGATAGTGATGACCCCAGTTTCCCTCTCTCCTGGAGGATAGTGATGACCCCAGTTTCCCTCTCTCTCCTGGTGGAGGATAGTGATGACCCCAGATTCCCTCTCTCCTGGTGGAGTATAGTGATGACCCCAGTTTCCCTCTCTCCTGGTGGAGTATAGTGATGACCCCAGTTTCCCTCTCTCTCCTGGAGGATAGTGATGACCCCAGTTTCCCTCTCTCTCCTGGTGGATAGTGATGACCCCAGTTTCCCTCTCTCTCCTGGTGGAGGATAGTGATGACCCCAGTTTCCCTCTCTCTCCTGGAGGATAGTGATGACCCCAGTTTCCCTCTGTCTCCTGGTGGAGGATAGTGATGACCCCAGTTTCCCTCTCTCTCCTGGAGGATAGTGATGACCCCAGTTTCCCCCTCTCTCCTGGTGGAGCTTATTGATTACCCCAGTTTACCTCTCTCTCCTGGTGGAGGATAGTGATGACCCCAGTTTCCCTCTCTCTCCTGGAGGAGGATAGTGATGACCCCAGTTTACCTCTCTCTCCTGTAGGATAGTGATGCTAGTGCCCCAGTTTACCTCTCTCTCCTGGTGGAGGTTAGTGATGCTAGTGCCCCAGTTTTACTCTCTCCCTGTGGAGGTTAGTGATGCTCGTGCCCCAGTGTCCCTCTCTCTCCCGGTGGAGGTTAGTGATGCTAGTGCCCCAGTGTCCCTCTCTCTCCCGGTGGAGGTTAGTGATGCTAGTGCCCCAGTTTACCTCTCTCTCCTGGAGGTTAGTGATGCTAGTGCCCCAGTTTACCTCTTTCTCCTGGAGGTTAGTGATGCTAGTGCCCCAGTGTCCCTCTCTCTCCCTGTGGAGGTTAGTGATGCTAGTGCCCCAGTTTCCCTCTCTCTCCCTGTGGAGGTTAGTGATGCTAGTGCCCCAGTTTCCCTCTCTCTCCCGGTGGAGGTTAGTGATGCTAGTGCCCCAGTTTCCCTCTCTCCCTGTGGAGGTTAGTGATGCTAGTGCCCCAGTCTACCTCTCTCTCCCTGTGGAGGTTAGTGATGCTAGTGCCCCAGTGTCCCTCTCTCTCCTGGAGGAGAATAGTGATGGCCCCAGTTTCCTCTCTCTCCTGGTGGAGGATAGTGATGACCCCAGTTTCCCCTCTCTCTCCCGGTGGAGGATAGTGATGCTCGTGCCCCAGTGTCCCTCTCTCTCCCGGTGGAGGTTAGTGATGCTCGTGCCCCAGTGTCCCTCTCTCTCCCGGTGGAGGTTAGTGATGCTAGTGCCCCAGTGTCCCTCTCTCTCCCGGTGGAGGTTAGTGATGCTAGTGCCCCAGTTTACCTCTCTCTCCTGGAGGTTAGTGATGCTAGTGCCCCAGTTTACCTCTTTCTCCTGGAGGTTAGTGATGCTAGTGCCCCAGTGTCCCTCTCTCCCTGTGGAGGTTAGTGATGCTAGTGCCCCAGTTTCCCTCTCTCTCCCTGTGGAGGTTAGTGATGCTAGTGCCCCAGTTTCCCTCTCTCTCCCGGTGGAGGTTAGTGATGCTAGTGCCCCAGTTTCCCTCTCTCTCCCTGTGGAGGTTAGTGATGCTAGTGCCCCAGTCTACCTCTCTCTCCCTGTGGAGGTTAGTGATGCTAGTGCCCCAGTGTCCCTCTCTCTCCTGGAGGAGAATAGTGATGGCCCCAGTTTCCCTCTCTCTCCTGGTGGAGGATAGTGATGACCCCAGTTTCCCTCTCTCTCCCGGTGGAGGATAGTGATGACCCTAGTGTCCCTCTCTCTCCTGGAGGAGGATAGTGATGGCCCCAGTTTACCTCTCTCTCCTGGAGGAGGATAGTGATGGCCCCAGTTTACCTCTCTCTCCCGGTGGAGGTTAGTGATGCTAGTGCCCCAGGTGATCTCTCTCTCTCCTGGAGGTTAGTGATGCTAGTGCCCCAGTTTACCTCTCTCTCCCGGTGGAGGTTAGTGATGCTCGTGCCCCAGTTCACCTTTCCCTCCCGGTGGAGGTTAGTGATGCTAGTGCCCCAGTTTCCCTCTCTCTCCCTGTGGAGGTTAGTGATGCTAGTGCCCCAGTCTACCTCTCTCTCCCTGTGGAGGTTAGTGATGCTAGTGCCCCAGTGTCCCTCTCTCTCCTGGAGGAGGATAGTGATGGCCCCAGTTTCCCTCTCTCTCCTGGTGGAGGATAGTGATGACCCCAGTTTCCCTCTCTCTCCTGGAGGATAGTGATGACCCCAGTTTCCCTCTCTCTCCTGGTGGATAGTGATGACCCAAGTTTCCCTCTCTCTCCTGGAGGATAGTGATGACCCCAGGTTCCCTCTCTCTCCTGGTGGATGGTGATGACCCCAGTTTCCCTCTCTCTCCTGGAGGATAGTGATGACCCCAGTTTCCCTCTCTCTCCTGGAGGATAGTGATGACCCCAGTTTCGCTCTCTCTCCTGGTGAAGGTTAGTGATGACCCCAGTTTCCCTCTCTCTCCTGGAGGAGGATAGTGATGACCCCAGTTTCCCTCTCTCTCCTGGTGGAGGATGGTGATGACCCCAGTTTCCCTCTCTCTCCTGGTGGATGGTGATGACCCCAGTTTCCCTCTCTCTCCTGGTGGAGGACAGTGATGACCACAGTTTCCCTCTCTCTCCTGGTGGAGGATAGTGATGACCCCAGTTTCCCTCTCTCTCCTCGTGGATAGTGAGGACCCCAGTTTCCCTCTCTCTCCTGGTGGATAGTGAGGACCCCAGTTTCCCTCTCTCTCCTGGTGGATAGTGATGACCCCAGTTTCCCTCTCTCTCCTGATGGATGGTGATGACCCCAGTTTCCCTCTCTCTCCTGGTGGAGGATAGTGATGACCCCAGGTTCCCTCTCTCTCCCGGTGGAGGTTAGTGATGCTAGTGCCCCAGGTGACCTCTCTCTCCTGGAGGATAGTGATGCTAGTTCCCCGGTTTACCTCTCTCTCCTGGTGGAGGTTAGTGATGCTAGTGCCCCGGTTTACCTCTCTCTCCTGGAGGAGGATAGTGCCCCAGTTTCCCTCTCTCTCCTGGAGGATAATCATGACCCCAGTTTCTCTCTCTCTCCTGGAGGATAGTGATGACCCCAGTTTCCCTCTCTCTCCCTGTGATGGATAGTGATGCTAGTGCCCAAATTTACCTCTCCCTCCCGGTTGAGGTTAGTGATGCTAGTGCCCCAGTTTACCTCTCTCTCCCGGTGGAGGATAGTGATGCTAGTGCCCCAGTTTCCCTCTCTCTCCTGGTGGAGGTTAGTGATGCTAGTGCCCCAGATTCCCTCTCTCTCCCGGTGGAGGTTAGTGATGCTAGTGCCCCAGTTTCCCTCTCTCTCCTGGTGGAGGTTAGTGATGCTAGTGCCCCGGTTTACCTCTCTCTCCTGGTGGACGATAGTGCCCCAGTTTCCCTCTCTCTCCTGGAGGTTAATGATGCTAGTGCCCCAGTTTCCCTCTCTCTCCTGGTGGAGGTTAGTGATGCTAGTGCCCCGGTTTACCTCTCTCTCCTGGAGGAGGATAGTGCCCCAGTTTCCCTCTCTCTCCTGGAGGATAATCATGACCCCAGTTTCTCTCTCTCTCCTGGAGGATAGTCATGACCCCATTTCCCTCTCTCTCCTGGAGGAGGATAGTGATGACCCCAGTTTCCCTCTCTCTCCTGGAGGATAGTGATGACCCCAGTTTCCCTCTCTCTCCTGGAGGAGGATAGTGATGACCCCAGTTTCCCTCTCTCTCCTGGAGGAGGATATTCATGACCCCAGTTCCCCTCTCTCTCCTGGTGAAGGATAGTGATGACCCCAGTTTCCCTCTCTCTCCTGGATTTTAGTGATGCTAGTGCCCCAGTTTCCCTCTCTCTCCTGGAGGAGGATAGTGATGACCCCAGTTCCCCTCTCTCTCCTGGAGGAGGATAGTGATGACCCCAGTTCCCCTCTCTCTCCTGGTGGAGGATAGTGATGACCCCAGGTTCCCTCTCTCTCCTGGTGGAGGATAGTGATGCTAGTGCCCCAGTTTCCCTCTCTCTCCTGGAGGTTAGTGATGCTAGTCCCCCAGTTTCCCTCTCTCTCCTGGAGGTTAGTGATGCTAGTGCCCCAGTTTACCTCTCTCTCCTAGAGGATAGTGATGCTAGTGCCCCAGTTTACCTCTCTCTCCTAGAGGATAGTGATGCTAGTGCCCCAGTTTCCCTCTCTCTCCTGGTGGAGGTTAGTGATGCTAGTGCCCCAGTTTCCCTCTCTCTCCCGGTGGAGGTTAGTGATGCTAGTGCCCCAGTTTCCCTCTCTTTCCTGGAGGTTAGTGATGCTAGTGCCCCAGTTTCCCTCTCTCTCCTGGTGGAGGTTAGTGATGCTAGTGCCCCGGTTTACCTCTCTCTCCTGGTGGACGATAGTGCCCCAGTTTCCCTCTCTCTCCTGGAGGTTAGTGATGCTAGTGCCCCAGTTTCCCTCTCTCTCCTGGTGGAGGTTAGTGATGCTAGTGCCCCAGTTTCCCTCTCTCTCCTGGTGGAGGTTAGTGATGCTAGTGCCCCGGTTTACCTCTCTCTCCTGGAGGAGGATAGTGCCCCAGTTTCCCTCTCTCTACTGGAGGATAGTCATGACCCCAGTTTCTCTCTCTCTCCTGGAGGATAGTGATGACCCCAGTTTCCCTCTCTCTCCTGGAGGAGGATAGTGATGACCCCAGTTTCCCTCTCTCTCCTGGAGGAGGATAGTGATGACCCCAGTTTCCCTCTCTCTCCTGGAAGATAGTGATGACCCCAGTTTCCCTCTCTCTCCTGGAGGAGGATAGTGATGACCCCAGTTTCCCTCTCTCTCCTGGAGGAGGATATTCATGACCCCAGTTCCCCTCTCTCTCCTGGTGAAGGATAGTGATGACCCCAGTTTCCCTCTCTCTCCTGGAGTTTAGTGATGCTAGTGCCCCAGTTTCCCTCTCTCTCCTGGTGGAGGTTAGTGATGCTAGTGCCCCAGATTCCCTCTCTCTCCCGGTGGAGGTTAGTGATGCTAGTGCCCCAGTTTCCCTCTCTCTCCTGGTGGAGGTTAGTGATGCTAGTGCCCCGGTTTACCTCTCTCCTGGTGGACGATAGTGCCCCAGTTTCCCTCTCTCTCCTGGAGGTTAATGATGCTAGTGCCCCAGTTTCCCTCTCTCTCCTGGTGGAGGTTAGTGATGCTAGTGCCCCGGTTTACCTCTCTCTCCTGGAGGAGGATAGTGCCCCAGTTTCCCTCTCTCTCCTGGAGGATAATCATGACCCCAGTTTCTCTCTCTCTCCTGGAGGATAGTCATGACCCCAATTTCCCTCTCTCTCCTGGAGGAGGATAGTGATGACCCCAGTTTCCCTCTCTCTCCTGGAGGATAGTGATGACCCCAGTTTCCCTCTCTCTCCTGGAGGAGGATAGTGATGACCCCAGTTTCCCTCTCTCTCCTGGAGGAGGATATTCATGACCCCAGTTCCCCTCTCTCTCCTGGTGAAGGATAGTGATGACCCCAGTTTCCCTCTCTCTCCTGGATTTTAGTGATGCTAGTGCCCCAGTTTCCCTCTCTCTCCTGGAGGAGGATAGTGATGACCCCAGTTCCCCTCTCTCTCCTGGAGGAGGATAGTGATGACCCCAGTTTCCCTCTCTCTCCTGGTGGAGGATAGTGATGACCCCAGGTTCCCTCTCTCTCCTGGTGGAGGATAGTGATGCTAGTGCCCCAGTTTCCCTCTCTCTCCTGGAGGTTAGTGATGCTAGTCCCTCAGTTTCCCTCTCTCTCCTGGAGGTTAGTGATGCTAGTGCCCCAGTTTACCTCTCTCTCCTAGAGGATAGTGATGCTAGTGCCCCAGTTTACCTCTCTCCTAGAGGATAGTGATGCTAGTGCCCCAGTTTCCCTCTCTCTCCTGGTGGAGGTTAGTGATGCTAGTGCCCCAGTTTCCCTCTCTCTCCCGGTGGAGGTTAGTGATGCTAGTGCCCCAGTTTCCCTCTCTCTCCTGGAGGTTAGTGATGCTAGTGCCCCAGTTTCCCTCTCTCTCCTGGTGGAGGTTAGTGATGCTAGTGCCCCGGTTTACCTCTCTCTCCTGGTGGACGATAGTGCCCCAGTTTCCCTCTCTCTCCTGGAGGTTAGTGATGCTAGTGCCCCAGTTTCCCTCTCTCTCCTGGTGGAGGTTAGTGATGCTAGTGCCCCAGTTTCCCTCTCTCTCCTGGTGGAGGTTAGTGATGCTAGTGCCCCGGTTTACCTCTCTCTCCTGGAGGAGGATAGTGCCCCAGTTTCCCTCTCTCTACTGGAGGATAGTCATGACCCCAGTTTCTCTCTCTCTCCTGGAGGATAGTGATGACCCCAGTTTCCCTCTCTCTCCTGGAGGAGGATAGTGATGACCCCAGTTTCCCTCTCTCTCCTGGAGGAGGATAGTGATGACCCCAGTTTCCCTCTCTCTCCTGGAAGATAGTGATGACCCCAGTTTCCCTCTCTCTCCTGGAGGAGGATAGTGATGACCCCAGTTTCCCTCTCTCTCCTGGAGGAGGATATTCATGACCCCAGTTCCCCTCTCTCTCCTGGTGAAGGATAGTGATGACCCCAGTTTCCCTCTCTCTCCTGGAGTTTAGTGATGCTAGTGCCCCAGTTTCCCTCTCTCTCCTGGAGGAGGATAGTGATGACCCCAGTTCCCCTCTCTCTCCTGGAGGAGGATAGTGATGACCCCAGTTTCCCTCTCTCTCCTGGTGGAGGATAGTGATGACCCCAGGTTCCCTCTCCCTCCTGGTGGAGGATAGTGATGCTAGTGCCCCAGTTTCCCTCTCTCTCCTGTAGGTTAGTGATGCTAGTGCCCCAGTTTCCCTCTCTCTCCTGGAGGTTAGTGATGCTAGTGCCCCAGTTTACCTCTCTCTCCTAGAGGATAGTGATGCTAGTGCCCCAGTTTACCTCTCTCTCCTGGAGGAGGATAGTGCCCCAGTTTCCCTCTCTCTCCTGGAGGATAATCATGACCCCAGTTTCTCTCTCTCTCCTGGAGGATAGTCATGACCCCAATTTCCCTCTCTCTCCTGGAGGAGGATAGTGATGACCCCAGTTTCCCTCTCTCTCCTGGAGGATAGTGATGACCCCAGTTTCCCTCTCTCTCCTGGAGGAGGATAGTGATGACCCCAGTTTCCCTCTCTCTCCTGGAGGAGGATATTCATGACCCCAGTTCCCCTCTCTCTCCTGGTGAAGGATAGTGATGACCCCAGTTTCCCTCTCTCTCCTGGATTTTAGTGATGCTAGTGCCCCAGTTTCCCCTCTCTCTCCTGGAGGAGGATAGTGATGACCCCAGTTCCCCCTCTCTCCTGGAGGAGGATAGTGATGACCCCAGTTTCCCTCTCTCTCCTGGTGGAGGATAGTGATGACCCCAGGTTCCCTCTCTCTCCTGGTGGAGGATAGTGATGCTAGTGCCCCAGTTTCCCTCTCTCTCCTGGAGGTTAGTGATGCTAGTCCCCCAGTTTCCCTCTCTCCTGGAGGTTAGTGATGCTAGTGCCCCAGTTTACCTCTCTCTCCTAGAGGATAGTGATGCTAGTGGCCCAGTTTACCTCTCTCCTAGAGGATAGTGATGCTAGTGCCCCAGTTTCCCTCTCTCCTGGTGGAGGTTAGTGATGCTAGTGCCCCAGTTTCCCCTCTCTCCCGGTGGAGGTTAGTGATGCTAGTGCCCCAGTTTCCCTCTCTCTCCTGGAGGTTAGTGATGCTAGTGCCCCAGTTTCCCTCTCTCTCCCTGTGGAGGTTAGTGATGCTATTGCCCAAATTTACCTCTCCCTCCCGGTTGAGGTTAGTGATGCTAGTGCCCCAGTTTACCTCTCTCTCCCGGTGGAGGATAGTGATGCTAGTGCCACAGTTTCCCTCTCTCTCCTGGTGGAGGTTAGTGATGCTAGTGCCCCAGATTCCCTCTCTCTCCCGGTGGAGGTTAGTGATGCTAGTGCCCCAGTTTCCCTCTCTCTCCTGGTGGAGGTTAGTGATGCTAGTGCCCCGGTTTACCTCTCTCTCCTGGTGGACGATAGTGCCCCAGTTTCCCTCTCTCTCCTGGAGGTTAGTGATGCTAGTGCCCCAGTTTCCCTCTCTCTCCTGGAGGTTAGTGATGCTAGTGCCCCAGTTTCCCTCTCTCTCCTGGTGGAGGTTAGTGATGCTAGTGCCCCAGTTTCCCTCTCTCTCCTGGAGGAGGATAGTGCCCCAGTTTCCCTCTCTCTACTGGAGGATAGTCATGACCCCAGTTTCTCTCTCTCTCCTGGAGGATAGTGATGACCCCAGTTTCCCTCTCTCTCCTGGAGGAGGATAGTGATGACCCCAGTTTCCCTCTCTCTCCTGGAGGAGGATAGTGATGACCCCAGTTTCCCTCTCTCTCCTGGAGGAGGATAGTGATGACCCCAGTTTCCCTCTCTCTCCTGGAGGAGGATATTCATGACCCCAGTTCCCCTCTCTCTCCTGGTGAAGGATAGTGATGACCCCAGTTTCCCTCTCTCTCCTGGAGTTTAGTGATGCTAGTGCCCCAGTTTCCCTCTCTCTCCTGGAGGAGGATAGTGATGACCCCAGTTCCCCTCTCTCTCCTGGAGGAGGATAGTGATGACCCCAGTTTCCCTCTCTCTCCTGGTGGAGGATAGTGATGACCCCAGGTTCCCTCTCCCTCCTGGTGGAGGATAGTGATGCTAGTGCCCCAGTTTCCCTCTCTCTCCTGTAGGTTAGTGATGCTAGTGCCCCAGTTTCCCTCTCTCTCCTGGAGGTTAGTGATGCTAGTGCCCCAGTTTACCTCTCTCTCCTAGAGGATAGTGATGCTAGTGCCCCAGTTTACCTCTCTCTCCTAGAGGATAGTGATGCTAGTGCCCCAGTTTCCCCCTCTCTCCCGGTGGACGTTAGTGATGCTAGTGCCCCAGTTTCCCTCTCTCTCCCGGTGGAGGTTAGTGATGCTAGTGCCCCAGTTTCCCTCTCTCTCCTGGAGGTTAGTGATGCTAGTGCCCCAGTTTCCCTCTCTCTCCTGGAGGTTAGTGATGCTAGTGCCCCAGTTTTCCTCTCTCTCCTAGAGGATAGTGATGCTAGTGCCCCAGTTTACCTCTCTCTCCTAGAGGATAGTGATGCTAGTGCCCCAGTTTCCCTCTCTCTCCCGGTGGAGGTTAGTGATGCTAGTGCCCCAGTCTACCTCTCTCTCCCGGTGGAGGTTAGTGATGCTAGTGCCCCAGTTTCCCTCTCTCTCCTGGAGGTTAGTGATGCTAGTGCCCCAGTTTACCTCTCTCTCCTGTTGGAGGTTAGTGATGCTAGTGCCCCAGTGTCCCTCTCTCTTCTGGTCCTCTGTTTTCATGAAGTCATTTTCACTCAGCGAAGCCGGAAACGGCCAATCGAAGCCGAACACCATGAAACGTTGAAAGATTCTGACTGTGTGGTAAAGAACGACAACTGGGAAAGGTGATAGATAATAGTGATTCTGACCAATTAGATGTGTGTCGACGCCTCTGTGAGCCAACATTTCACCATCGTCATCGTCACCACGCCACAGTTTTTCGCTGTCTTGCCAACTCCACCAATCGTGGAGATGACACAAACAGATCTGGAACTCAGGCTAGAAACAGATCGGGCTACAGCATTTCTCCTCTCCTGAAGTCTGCCAGTACATCTGTTAATCCTTGTGTGACTGGAGAAGATATCCACACAGGAAGACTAACAGAGGAGCCTTTGATAGCTGAATATACGTGATATGGGACAGACCCCTTCTTAGAAGTGGACAGAATAAGTGTCTCTCCAGCCATAGAAACCAAAAAAAAAGATACAGAACACGGTGATGTTTGGGTCAACAGTGACCTTCATCAAGCACTGAGGTCCAGATACCTTCATCAAGCACTGAAGTCCAGAGACCTTCATCAAGCACTGAAGTCCAGAGACCTTCATCAAGCACTGAAGTCCAGAGACCTTCATCAAGCACTGAAGTCCAGAGACCTTCATCAAGCACTGAAGTCCAGAGCCCTTCATCAAGCACTGAAGTCCAGAGCCCTTCATCAAGCACTGAAGTCCAGAGACCTTCATCAAGCACTGAAGTCCAGAGACCTTCATCAAGCACTGAAGTCCAGAGCCCTTCATCAAGCACTGAAGTCCAGAGCCCTTCATCAAGCACTGAAGTCCAGAGACCTTCATCAAGCACTGAAGTCCAGAGACCTTCATCAAGCACTGAAGTCCAGAGACCTTCATCAAGCACTGAAGTCCAGAGACCTTCATCAAGCACTGAAGTCCAGAGACCTTCATCAAGCACTGAAGTCCAGAGACCTTCATCAAGCACTGAAGTCCAGATACCTTCATCAAGCACTGAAGTACAGAGACCTTCATCAAGCACTGAATCCCAGAGACCTTCATCAAGCACTGAAGTCCAGATACCTTCATCAAGCACTGAAGTCCAGAGACCTTCATCAAGCACTTAAGTCCAGAGACCTTCATCAAGCACTGAAGTCCAGAGACCTTCATCAAGCACTGAAGTCCAGAGACCTTCATCAAGCACTGAAGTCCAGAGACTGATGACACTAACAGGTCAGAATGACACTGATACCAACTCCTTGTGACTCCGAGGCAGTCCTATTATGGTGTTGTGACCTATAGGCTTACCTCAGCATTGAGTTTGAGTTGGATGCTGTGTTCTGTTACTCTGTTCTGTTGCTTTCTTGTCATTGACTAAGTAAATGTTTCTCTTATTGCTCAACCCTTATGTACTTCCAGCATAGACCCTGCCACCTGTCATATATATCTGTCATATAGACAGTTGATATCTGAAGTTTACATACACCTTAGCCAAATACATTTAAACTCAGTGTTTCACAATCCCTGACATTTAATCCTAGTAAAAAATCCCTCTCTTTGGTCAGTTAGAATCACCACTTTATTTTAAGAATGTGAAATGTCAGAATAATATTAGAGGGAATGATGTATTTCAGCTTTTATTTCTTTCATTACATCCCCAGTGGGTCAGAAGTTTACATACACTGAATTAGTATTTGGTAGCATTGCCTTTAAATTGTTTAACTTGGGTCAAGTGTTTTGGGTATCCTTCCACAAGCTTACCACAATAAGTTGGGTGAATTTTGGCCCATTCCTCCTGACATAGCTGGTGGAACTGAGTCAGGTTTGTAGGCCTCCTTGCTTGCACATGCTTTTCCAGTTTTGCCCCCAAATGTTCTATAGGATTGAAGTCAGGGCTTTGTGATTGCCACTCCAATACCTTGACTTTGTTGTACTTAATTAAGCCATTTTTGCCACAACTTTGGAAGTATGCTTGGGGTCATTGGCCATTTGTCCACACATGACCTCTGAACCCACACATGACCTCTGAACCCACACATGACCTCTGAACCCACACATGGCTCTTTTCATGGATAACAGACTGTTGCCATAATTTGACGGTATTACATAACTTGTTTGTGTTAGCAATTGTGTAATCCCTATCGGTTTACAAAAACATTTCATTTGAGCCATAATCCCTGTTTCATTCATGTCTTCCTGGTCCAATTAAGTTTGCTGATGATGACAATGCAGTTACTTTTGAAATGTGGTCAACTTCATCAGTCTTGCCAGTCTGTAGGAACAATGGGTAAGTAGGGTAGTCCGTCAGCAGGTGGCAGTGTTGCCCTACACATCCAGGCACTCAATGATGACCTGTGGATGGCATCCGGTCTGGTGTGTCGTTGTGTAGTGGCCTTGCTATTGCCTGTTCTCAGGTCTGCGTGTGCTATCTAGCCAACTCCTATGGTCATTATCATGCCTGTATTCAGAAAGCATCTCAGAGTACAGGTGCTGATCTAGGATCACTCACCTCCTATCCATATAATCTAATTCATTATGATCTTAAAGGCAAAACTGATCCTATATCAGCCCGCTTACTCTGAGATTTCGTGGATATAGGCTGTGGTTTTATCTTAAGCTGCTTGAGCTGCAGGCCTGACAGACAAAGAGAGAGAGAGAGAGAGAGAGGAGAGGGGAGAGAAGAGAGAGAGAGGGGAGAAAGAGGAGAGACGATAGAGAGAGGAGAGAGGGGAGAGAGAGAGGAGGAGGAGAGAGAGGAGAGAAGAGAGAGAGGAGAGAGGGGAGAGAAAGAGAGAGAAAGGAGGAGAGAGGATAGAATGGAGAGAGAGAGAGAGAGGGAGAGAGAGAGGAAAGAGAGAGGAGAGATAGAGGAGAGAGGAGAGAGAGACAGGGGGACAGAGAAAGAGAGACAGAGAGACAGAGAGAGAGACAGAGATAGAGAGAGAGAGAGAGGAAAGAGAGAAGAGAGGGAGAGAGAGACAGAGGGACAGAGACAGAAAGAAAGACAGAGAGAGAGGGATAGAGGAGAGAGGAGAGAGGAGAGGAGAAATGGCCAGACTCCAGCTCCTTCATTTGGGTGGGCTTGGCTGCCAATAGGCAGAAATCTGGTTCTTATTACCTAACCATTTTGGACACTGTTGTTTCTGAAATGACTCCCAAGTAAGACATTTCTCTAAAGAAAAGGGGGTCACATGGTGGTGGGGTTGGGGGTTATATGGTGGTGGGGTTGGGGGTTGTATGGTGGTGGGGTTGGGGGTTGTATGGTGGTGGGGTTGGGGGTTGTATGGTGGTGGGGTTGGGGGTTGGGGTTGGGGGTTTATATGGTGGTGGGGTTGGGGGTTGTATGGTGGTGGGGTTGGGGGTTGTATGGTGGTGGGGTTGGGGGGTTGTATGGTGGTGGGGTTGGGGGTTGTATGGTGGTGGGGGTTGGGGGTTGGGGTTATGGGGGTTTATATGGTGGTGGGGTTGGGGTTGTATGGTGGTGGGGTTGGGGGTTGTATGGTGGTGGGGTTGGGGGTTGTATGGTGGTGGGGTTGGGGGTTGGGGTTGGGGGTTATATGGTGGTGGGGTTGGGGGTTGTATGGTGGTGGGGTTGGGTTATATGGTGGTGGGGTTGGGGTTATATGGTGGTGGGGTTGGGGGTTGTATGGTGGTGGGGTTGGGGGGGGTTGGGGTTGGGGGTTGTATGGTGGTGGGGTTTGGGGTTGTATGGTGGTGGGTTGGGGGTCGTATGGTGGTGGATTTGGGGTTGTATGGTGGTGGGTTGGGGGTCGTATGGTGGTGGATTTGGGGTTGTATGGTGGTGG
Source organism: Oncorhynchus gorbuscha (assembly GCF_021184085.1). NCBI lineage: Eukaryota > Metazoa > Chordata > Actinopteri > Salmoniformes > Salmonidae > Oncorhynchus > Oncorhynchus gorbuscha. The sequence continues at coordinate 82,013,499 of NC_060176.1, forward strand.
GGTTGGGGGTTATATGGTGGTGGGGTTGGGGTTGGGGGTTGTATGGTGGTGGGTTGGGGGTTATATGGTGGTGGGGTTGGGGTTGGGGGTTGTATGGTGGTGGGTTGGGGGTTGTATGGTGGTGGGTTGGGGGTTGTATGGTGGTGGGGTTGGGGGTTGTATGGTGGGGGGTTGGGGGTTGTATGGTGGTGGGGTTGGGGGTTGTATGGTGGTGGGGTTGGGGGTTATATGGTGGTGGGTTTGGGGGTTATATGGTGGTGGGGTTGGGGTTGTATGGTGGTGGGGTTGGGGGTTGTATGGTGGTGGGGTTGGGGGTTGTATGGTGGAGGGGTTGGGGGTTATATGGTGGTGGGGTTGGGGGTTATATGGTGGTGGGGTTGGGGGTTGTATGGTGGTGGGGTTGGGGGTTGTATGGTGGTGGCTTTGGGGGTTGTATGGTGGTGGGGTTGGGGGTTGTATGGTGGTGGGGTTGGGGGTTGGGGTTGGGGGTTGTATGGTGGTGGGGTTGGGGGTTGTATGGTGGTGGGGTTGGGGTCATATGGTGGTGGGGTTGGGGGTCATATGGTGGTGGGGTTGGGGGTTGTATGGTGGTGGGGTTGGGGTTTGTATGGTGGTGGGGTTGGGGTTGGGGGTTGTATATTGGTGGGGTTGGGGGTTGTATGGTGGTGGGGTTGGGGGTTGTATGGTGGGGGTTGGGGGTTGTATGGTGGTGGTGGGGTTGGGGGTTGTATGGTGGTGGTGGGGTTGGGGGTTGTATGGTGGTGGGGTTGGGGGTTGTATGGTGGTGGGGTTGGGGTTTGTATGGTGGTGGGGTTGGGGGTTGTATGGTGGTGGGGTTGGGGGTTGTATGGTGGTGGGGTTGGGGGTTGGGGTTGGGGGTTGTATGGTGGTGGGGTTTGGGGTTGTATGGTGGTGGGTTGGGGGTCGTATGGTGGTGGATTTGGGGGTTGTATGGTGGTGGGGTTGGGGGTTGTATGGTGGTGGGGTTATGGTGGGGGGTTGTATGGTGGTGGGGTTGGGGTTGGGGGGGGTTATATGGTGGTGGGGTTGGGGGTCATATGGTGGTGGGGTTGGGGTTGTATGGTGGTGGGGTTGGGGGTTATATGGTGGTGGGTTTGGGGGTTATATGGTGGTGGGGTTGGGGGTTGTATGGTGGTGGTGGTGGGGGTTATATGGTGGTGGGGTTGGGGTTGGGGGTTGTATGGTGGTGGGGTTGGGGTTGGGGGTTGTATGGTGGTGGGGTTGGGGTTGGGGGTTGTATGGTGGTGGGGTTGGGGGTTGTATGGTGGTGGGGTTGGGGGTTGTATGGTGGTGGGGTTGGGGGTTGTATGGTGGGGGTTGGGGGTTGTATGGTGGTGGGGTTGGGGTTGGGGGTTGTATGGTGGTGGGGTTGGGAGTTGTATGGTGGTGGGGTTGGGGGTTATATGGTGGTGGGGTTGGGGGTTATATGGTGGTGGGGTTGGGGTTGGGGGTTGTATGGTGGTGGGGTTGGGGTTGGGGGTTGTATGGTGGTGGGGTTGGGGGTTGGGGTTGGGGGTTGTATGGTGGTGGGGTTGGGGGTTATATGGTGGTGGGGTTGGGGGTTATATGGTGGTGGGGTTGGGGTCATATGGTGGTGGGGTTGGGGGTTCTATGGTGGTGGGGTTGGGGTGGTTGGGGGTTGTATGGTGGGGTTGGGGGTTGTATGGTGATGGGGTGGGGGTTGGGTGTTCTACGGCAGCAGGGTTTTGGGAGTTGGGGGTTGAATGTAGGGGGTGGGTGGTTGTATGGTGGTGGGGTTGGGGGGTGGGGGGTTGTATGGTGGTGGGGTTGGGGGTTGTATGGTGGAGGGGTTGGGGGTTGTATGGTGATGGGGTGGAGGGGTTGGGGGTTCTATGGCAGCAGGGTTTTGGGAGTTGGGGGTTGAATGTTGGGGGGTGGGTGGTTGTATGGTGGTGGGGTTGGGGGGTGGGGGGTTGTATGGTGATGGAGTGGAGGGGTTGGGGGTTCTATGGCAGCAGGGTTTTGGGAGTTGGGGGTTGAATGTTGGGGGTGGGTGGTTGTATGGTGGTGGGGTTGGGGGGTGGGGGGTTGTATGGTGGTGGGGTTGGGGGTTGTATGGGGGTGGGGTTGGGGGTTCTATGGCAGCATAGTTGTGAGTTCTATGGCAGCAGAGTTGTGAGTTCTATGGCAGCAGAGTTGTGAGTTCTATGGCAGCAGAGTTGTGAGTTCTATGGCAGCAGAGTTGTGAGTTCTATGGCAGCAGAGTTGTGAGTTCCATGGCAGCAGAGTTGTGAGTTCTATGACAGCAGAGTTGTGAGTTCCATGGCAGCAGAGTTGTGAGTTCTATGGCAGCAGAGTTGTGAGTTCTATGGCAGCAGAGTTGTGAGTTCTATGGCAGCAGAGTTGTGAGTTCTATGGCAGCAGAGTTGTGAGTTCTATGGCAGCAGAGTTGTGAGTTCTATGGCAGCAGAGTTCCGGGTTCCGGCTACAGAATGACCCATGATCTCAGGCAGTAGAGCAGATGTTAGACATGGCGCTTGGCGTCTGGTCCCGAGGCCCAACGGCCGTTATCTCTGAAAGCGGTTGGCTAATCACATCCTTCTCCTTGTAAAAACTGGGGTAATTAGTAAATGGACATGGTCATTGTGTGTAAATATTAAATATCATGATGGTATCTCCCCCCCCCCTGTGTTATCTATCCTCCAGATGGCTTGTTCCATGCAGAGAAACATAAATATATGCCTGACTCGGCTCCACGCTCTCTATTACACTCTCTGGGTCATCCGAGGACAAAGATTCTGAATCAGAACAATAGAGGTCCTTCAGAAATGTAATGGAACGCTGCCTCGAAACTGCAGTCGACATGATACAACTACCAACCCAATTTTCCCAGTGAAAATGAAAAGAGAATGTATCTTCAGTAGATCAGCAGGGAAGATCTTTGACGTACATAGATCATTTGTTTAAAAAAAAAAAAACTTTCAAGAAGAGGACCTCTCCCCTCAGTGGCGTAAGAGGTTGTGTGCTGACAGTTTAAACCAGAACAATCTTATTATATTGACCTGTTTAACAGATCTTTGTGTAATAGCTAGCAGAATATCCAATATGGGTAAAGACTTGTGTACGGAGACAATAAAAACCCAAAGCTACATGTTACCTGGCTAAAGATAGGATCTACACAGATGTAGCTCTTACAGGAAGTAGAGGACAGGAAAACGACAAGTAGAAGACAGGAAAACTACAAGTAGAGGACAGGAAAACTACAAGTAGAGGACAGAAAATCTACAAGTAGAGGACAGGAAAACTACAAGTAGAGGATACGAAAACTACAAGTAGAGTACAGGAAAACTCCAAGTAGAGGACAGGAAAACTACAAGTAGAGGACAGGAAAACTACAAGTAGAGGATACGAAAACTACAAGTAGAGTACAGGAAAACTCCAAGTAGAGGACAGGAAATCTACAAGTAGAGGACAGGAAATCTACAAGTAGAGGACAGGAAAACTACAAGTAGAGGACAGGAAAACTCCAAGTAGAGGACAGGAAAACTACAAGTAGAGGACAGGAAAACTACAAGTAGAGGATACGAAAACTACAAGTAGAGTACAGGAAAACTCCAAGTAGAGGACAGGAAAACTACAAGTAGGGGACAGGAAAACTACAAGTAGAGGACAGGAAAACTACAAGTAGAGGACAGGAAAACTCCAAGTAGAGGACAGGAAATCTACAAGTAGAGGACAGGAAATCTACAAGTAGAGGACAGGAAAACTACAAGTAGAGGACAGGAAAACTCCAAGTAGAGGACAGGAAATCTACAAGTAGAGGACAGGAAATCTACAAGTAGAGGACAGGAAAACTACAAGTAGAGGACAGGAAATCTACAAGTAGAGGACTCAAACTACAAGTAGAGGACAGGAAAACTCCAAGTAGAGGACAGGAAATCTACAAGTAGAGGACAGGAAATCTACAAGTAGAGGACAGGAAAACTACAAGTAGAGGACAGGAAATCTACAAGTAGAGGACTCAAACTACAAGTAGAGGATACGAAAACTACAAGTAGAGGACAGGAAAACTACAAGTAGAGGACAGGAAAACTACAAGTAGAGGACAGGAAAACTACAAGTAGAGGACAGGAAAACTACAAGTAGAGGACAGGAAAACTACAAGTAGAAGACAGGAAAACTACAAGTAGAGGACAGGAAAACTACAAGTAGAAGACAGGAAAACTACAAGTAGAGGACAGGAAAACTACAAGTAGAAGACAGGAAAACTCCAAGTAGAGGACAGGAAAACTACAAGCAGAGGACAGGAAAACTACAAGTAGAGGATACGAACACTACAAGTAGAGGACAGGAAAACTACAAGTAGAAGACAGGAAAACTACAAGTAGAGGACAGGAAAACTTCAAGTAGAAGACAGGAAAACTCCAAGTAGAGGACAGGAAAACTACAAGTAGAGGACAGGAAAACTACAAGTAGAAGACAGGAAAACTACAAGTAGAAGACAGGAAAACTACAAGTAGAGGGCAGGAAAACTACAAGTAGAGGATACGAAAACTACAAGTAGAGTACAGGAAAACTACAAGTAGAAGACAGAAAAACTACAAGTAGAGGACAGGAAATCTACAAGAAGAGGACAGGAAATCTACAAGTAGAGGACAGGAAAACTACAAGTAGAGGACAGGAAATCTACAAGTAGAGGACAGGAAATCTACAAGTAGAGGACAGGAAAACTACAAGTAGAGGACAGGAAAACTACAAGTAGAGGACTCAAACTACAAATAGAGGGGGACTAGAGCAACAGAAGTAAGACAACTGCTACATACAGGGTAGTCTGGCACTAAGAGCTGAGGATATTACTACAAAGAAGGCTCAATGAGTTATACAGACAACTTTAATTAACAACCTGAAATGATCTAAATGTAAGTTATGTGTTTTCAGTTGTTGATTCAATAAAACAATGCCCATTTCAAGCTTATCTTTATAAAATACAAACAGTTCATTCAGAATAGTTTGGCAAGTTAGCTGGCTAAGACACTGATCCTGCATTGTAGTATACTCTCCTGTAGGCCACAGATATTTGGTCCATGCCGAAGTAGGATAGGTTGAACTAATCCTAACCCTGGTATTATAGGATAAACTAATCCTTAACCCTGATATTATAGAATCAACTAACCCTAAACCTGGTATTATAGAATAAACTAATCCTAACCCTGGTATTATAGGATAAACTAATCCTAACCCTGGTATTATAGGACAAACTAATCCTAACCCTGCTATTATAGAATAAACTAATCCTAACCCTGGTATTATAGGATAAACTAATCCTAACCCTGGTAGTATAGGATAAACTAATCCTAACCCTGGTATTATAGAATAAACTAATCCTAACCCTGGTATTATAGGATAAACTAATCCTAACCCTGGTATTATAGGATAAACTAATCCTAACCCTGGTAGAATAGGATAAACTAACCGTAAACCTGGTATTATAGGATAAACTAATCCTAACCCTGGTATTATAGGATAAACTAATCCTAACCCTGGTAGAATAGGATAAACTAATTCTAACCCTGGTAGAATAGGATAAACTAATCCTAACCCTGGTATTATAGGATAAACTAACCCTAAACCTGGTATTATAGGATAAACTAATCCTAACCCTGGTATTATAGGATAAACTAATCCTAACCCTGGTATTATAGGATAAACTAATCCTAACCCTGGTATTATAGGATAAACTAATCCTAAACCTGGTAGAATAGGATAAACTAATCCTAACCCTGGTAGTATAGGATAAACTAACCCTAAACCTGGTAGAATAGGATAAACTAATCCTAACCCTGGTATTATAGGATAAACTAACCCTAAACCTGGTATTATAGGATAAACTAATCCTAACCCTGGTATTATAGGATAAACTAATCCTAACCCTGGTAGAATAGGATAAACTAATCCTAACCCTGGTATTATAGGATAAACTAATCCTAACCCTGTTATTATAGGATAAACTAACCGTAAACCTGGTATTATAGGATAAACTAATCCTAACCCTGGTATTATAGGATAAACTAACCCTAAACCTGGTAGAATAGGATAAACTAATCCTAACCCTGGTATTATAGGATAAACTAACCCTAACCCTGGTATTATAGGATAAACTAATCCTAACCCTGGTATTATAGGATAAACTAATCCTAACCCTGGTATTATAGGATAAACTAATCCTAACCCTGGTATTATAGGATAAACTAATCCTAACCCTGGTATTATAGGATAAACTAATCCTAACCCTGTTATTATAGGATAAACTAACCGTAAACCTGGTATTATAGGATAAACTAATCCTAACCCTGGTATTATAGGATAAACTAACCCTAAACCTGGTATTATAGGATAAACTAATCCTAACCCTGGTATTATATGATAAACTAATCCTAACCCTGGTAGTATAGGATAAACTAATCCTAACCCTGGTAGTATAGGATAAACTAATCCTAACCCTGGTAGTATAGGATAAACTAATCCTAACCCTGGTATTATAGGATAAACTAATCCTAACCCTGGTATTATAGGATAAACTAATCCTAACCCTGGTATTATAGGATAAACTAATCCTAACCCTGGTAGTATAGGGTAACCTTGATGGTCCGCTACCAAACAGTCTATACATTACACTGTTAACACACGCACACGACGCATAACTACATTGGCCAACAGGGGAAACATCAAGTAGTCCGTGTGATGTGTTAGTGTGTTGCTCTATGGAATTGTAAATGCAATCATTTACCACATGTATGTAAAACAAGAGCACGCAAAGAAAATAGCAGGTCACACACGTAGCAGGTCACACACGATCATTCGGAAACTACTCACACCCCTTCCCCTTTTCCCACATTTTGTTACGTTACAGCCTAATTCTAAAATTGAGGCAATTATATTTTTTCCTCATCAATCTACACACAATACACCACAATGACATCACAATACCCCACAATGACATCACAATACCCCATATTGTTAAAGCAAAAACAGGTCCAGGTGCATCCTGCTTCCATTGATCATCCTTGAGATGTTTTGGTAAATTCAGTTGATTGGACATTATTTGAAAAGGCACACACCCTGTCTACATAAGGTCCCAAGCCATGAGGTCGAAGCAATTATCCATAGAACTCCGAGACAGTGCCGAGGCACAGATCTAGGGAAGGGTACCAAAACATTTCTGCAGCATTGAAGGTCCCCAAGAACACAGTGGCCTCCATCATTCTTAAATGGAAGAAGTTTGAAACCACTGAGCAATCGGACCTTGGTCAGGGAGGTGACCAAGAACCCGATGGTCACTCTGGCAGAGCTCTAGAGTTCCTCTGTGGAGATGGGAGAACCTTCCAGAAGGACAACCATTTCTGCAGCACTCCAGCACTCAGGCCTTTATGGTAGAGTGGCCAGATGGAAGCCACTCCTCAGTAAAAGGCACATGACAGCCAGCTTGGAGTTTTGCACATGGCACCTAAAGGATTCTCAGACCATGAGAAACAAGATTCTCTGGTCTGATGAATCCAAGATTGAACTCTTTGGCCTGAATGCCAAGTGTCACGTCTGGAGGAAACCTGGCACCATCCCTACGGTGAAGCATGGTGGTGGCAGCATCATGCTGTGGGGATATTTTTCAGCGGCAGGGACTGGGAGACTAGTCAGATTGAGGGAAAGATGAATGGAACAATGTACAGAGATATCCTTGATGAAAACCTGCTCCAGAACGCTCAGGACCTCAGGCTGGGGGCGAAGGTTCACCTTCCAACAGGACAACGACCCTAAGCACACAGCCAAGACAACGCAGGAGTGGCTTCGGGACAAGTCTCTGAATGTCCTTGAGTGGTCCAGCCAGAGCCCGGACTTGAACCCGTTCGAACATCTCTGGAGAGACCTGAAAATAGCTGTGCAGCAACGCTCCCCATACAACCTGATAGAGCTTGAGAGGACCAAGCTTTTAGCGTGATACCCAAGAAGACTCAAGGCTGTAATAGCTGTCAAATGTGTTTCAACAAGGTACTGAGTAAAGGGTCTGAATACCTATGTAAATGTGATATTTTCAATTTTCTTATTTGTAATACATTTGCCAACATTTCCAAAAATGTATTTTTGCTTTGTCATTATAACATACCGAGTCGATGTGCAAATAGGTAGATAAATAAATAGGTAATTTAACAAGGTAATTGTAGTAGCTATGTGCAAATACCATCCTGTAGGTTTTCAATCCAACCCTAATCTAGCACAACTGATTCTAATAATTACCTGGTTGATAAATCAGGTTAGTTACAACTGGTGTTGGAGTGAAAACAGACCGGAGGGTAGTTCTCCAGGAAGAGGTTTAGAGAGCCCTGGGGTAAATTGATGTGGCATTTCCCCTCACATAAAGTCCAATGTATGGGGTAGAGTCCAGTGTGTTGGGTAGAGAAGAGGTTTGGAGAGCCCTGGGGTAAAGTGATGTGGCATCAGGATGGATAATAGACCATAGCAGCAGCGTATGTGGTGAATGTTTGTGTGTGTTGTGGTTTCAGTGTAAGTATGTGTGAGTGTGTTGGTTAGAGTCCAGTGTATTGGGTCGAGTCCAGTGTGTTGGGTAGAGTCCAGTGTGTTGGGTAGAGTCCAGTGTGTTGGGTAGAGTCCAGTGTGAGGGGGTAGAGTCCAGTGTGTTGGGTAGAGTCCAGTGTGTTGGGTAGAGTCCAGTGTGTTGGGTAGAGTCCAGTGTGTTGGTTAGAGTCCAGTGTGTTGGTTAGAGTCCAGTGTGTTGGGTAGAGTCCAGTGTGTTGGGTAGAGTCCAGTGTGGGTAGAGTCCAGTGTGTGGGGTAGAGTCCAGTGTGTGGGGTAGAGTCCAGTGTGGGTAGAGTCCAGTGTGTTGGGTAGAGTCCAGCGTGTTGGTAGAGTCCAGTGTGTGTTGGGTAGAGTCCAGTGTGTGTTGGGTAGAGTCCAGTGTTGGGTAGAGTCCAGTGTGTTGGGTAGAGTCCAGTGTGTTGGGTAGAGCCAAGTGTATGTGTGTGTGTGTGTGTGTGGGTTGGGGGGGTGGAGTCCAGTGTGTTGGTTAGAGTCCAGTGTGTTGGGTAGAGTCCAGTGTGTTGGGTAGAGTCCAGTGTGTTGGGTAGAGTCCAGTGTGTTGGTTAGAGTCCAGTGTGTTGGGTAGAGTCCAGTGTGTTGGTTAGAGTCCAGTGTGTTGGGTAGAGTCCAGTGTGTTGGGTAGAGTCCAGTGTGTTGGTTAGAGTCCAGTGTGTTGGGTAGAGTCCAGTGTGTTGGTTAGAGTCCAGTGTGTTGGGTAGAGTCCAGTGTTTTGGGTAGAGTCCAGTGTGTTGGGTAGAGTCCAGTGTGGGTAGAGTCCAGTGTGGGTAGAGTCCAGTGTGTTGGGTAGAGTTCAGTGTGTTGGGTAGAGTCCAGTGTGTTGGGTAGAGTCCAGTGTGTTGGGTAGAGTCCAGCGTGTTGGGTAGAGTCCAGCGTGTTGGTTAGAGTCCAGTGTGTTGGTTAGAGTCCAGTGTGTTGGGTAGAGTCCAGTGTGTCTCTCTCTCTCTCTCTCTCTCTCTGTCTCTCTCTCTCTCTCTCTCTCTCTCTCTCTCTCTCTCTCTCTCTCTCTCTCTCTCTCTCTCTCTCTCTCTCTCTCTCTCTCTCTCTCTCTCTCTCTCTCTCTGCTCAAAATGCATTGCTCACTCATTCAGTCGGGCCCTGTCGTCCTTTTCCGATGGGGCCTGGAAATGCTTGTTAGGGAGGGGCTTTCACTGTTTCACTTCCTTGTTAGGGAGGGGCTTTCACTGTTTCACTTCCTTGTTAGGGAGGGGCTTTCACTGTTTCACTTGCTTGTTAGGGAGGGGCTTTCACTGTTTCACTTGCTTGTTAGGGAGGGGCTTTCACTGTTTCACTTGCTTGTTAGGGAGGGGCTTTCACTGTTTCACTCCCTTGTTAGGGAGGGGCTTTCACTGTTTCACTCCCTTGTTAGGGAGGGGCTTTCACTGTTTCACTCCCTTGTTAGGGAGGGGCTTTCACTGTTTCACTCCCTTGTTAGGGAGGGGCTTTCACTGTTTCACTCCCTTGTTAGGGAGGGGCTTTCACTGTTTCACTTGCTTGTTAGGGAGGGGCTTTCACTGTTTCACTTGCTTGTTAGGGAGGGGCTTTCACTGTTTCACTTCCTTGTTAGGGAGGGGCTTTCACTGTTTCACTCCCTTGTTAGGGAGGGGCTTTCACAAGTCATGGAAATGTATTGGCGCTCAGAAACTTTCCCACACAACCAGGTGAAGCTCGAAAACGGTGCCTGAAGATTTTTTATTTTTTTATTAAAATATCAGGCCCAATCTCCATTCGATTAATATATGCTGTATGAAAATGTGTGATAACTGATGTTAAGTGGTGACGACTAGGGCACCCCCCCCCCCTTTCATGTGTCATGGATTGGGCACCCCTCGGCACCCCTCGCTTCAGGACCTTCAAAAGGGGGCCCACTCTGGCTTTGATTCTCCACACAAGAACAGAAAAACATATTTTGTCCCTGACATTTTGCCGCCAAATGCTAAAATATACCGCCAAGCTAATCACACAATGTATATTCCTTGATGGCGCCTGCCTGAATGCTCCTCCACCCCCTTCGTTCTCCCTCCCTCCCTCGCTCCTCACCTCCTCCATCTCCTCGTCCTCCTCAATAATTACTTGAATGACTATTTTTTTGGGCAAAGTAGACAAACTTAAGCATGAAATTCCAGAAACAAATGGTGAGTCATCATATTCATTCATAAAATATCTAAGAATTAAAGAAAAGCATTGTAATTTTGAATTCTGTAAAGTTAGTGTGTCATCTCCCTCAACGTGAGGTGGAAAATGTAATTTAACGAGAAACCAACTGGTATTGACGACCAAGATGGAAAGCTACTGAGGACGAGAGCCTCAGACCTGGAGGGAGGAAAAAGTAATTCTGCTACCCAATAATATTAAAGAACCCTTTACTGGTTCTAACAGCCGACCAATCAGCTTTCTAACCGACTCTTAGCCAAGTTTAGGGGGAAAAAATGTGTTTGACCAGACACAAAGCTATTTCTCTGTAAACAAATTAACAACAGACTTTCAGCATGTTTATAGAGAAGGGCTGCAATGACAATGTACTGTACTGACAAAACATGACTGATGATTGGCTGAAAGATAATTGATAATAAGAAGGTTGTGGGAGCTGTATTGTTAGATTTCAGTGCAGCCTTTGATATTATTGACTGTTCATGAAAAAAACACACACTACCGTTCAAAAGTGTTGGGGTCACTTAGAATCGTCCTTGTTTTTTAAAGAAAATCACATTTTCTGTCCATTAAAATAAAATCAAATTGATCAGTTATACAGTGTAGAGACATTGTTAATGTTGTAAATGACTATTGTAGCTGGAAACGGCTGATTTTTAATGGAATATCTACATAGGCGTACAGAGGCCCATTATCAGCAACCATCACTCCCGTGTTCCAATGGCACGTTGTGTTAGTTTATCCAAGTTGATCATTTTAAAAGGCTAAGTGATCATTAGAAAAACCTTTTGCAATTATGTTAGCACAGCTGAAAACTGTTCTGGCTCAAAATGGCCAGAAGCAAAGGCCTTTCTTCTGACTCTCGTCAATCTATTCCTTGCGAGAAATGGCCAAGAAACTGAAGATTTCGTACAACGCATTTTACGACTCCCTTCACCGAACAGCGCAAACTGGCTCTAACCAGAATAGAAAGAGGAGTGGGAGGCCCCGGTGTACAACTGAGCAAGAGGACAAGTACATTAGAGAGTCTAGTTTGAGAAACAGATGCCTCACAAGTCCTCAACTGGCAGCTTCATTAAATAGTACCCGCAAAACACCAGTCTCAACGTCAACAGTGAAGAGGCGACTCCAGGATGATGGCCTTCCAGGCAGAGTTGTAAAGAAAAAGCCATATCTCAGACTGGCCAATAAAATAAAACAAATTAAGATGGGCAAAAGAACACAGACACTGTGCAAAGCTGTCATCAAGGTAAAAGGTGGCTACTTTGAAGAATCTCAAATATAAAATACAGTTTGGTTTGTTTAACACTTTTTTTGGTTACTACATGACTCCATATGTGTTATTCCATAGTTTTATATATATATGCCATTTAGCAGACGCTTTTATCCAAAGCGACTTACAGTCATGTGTGCATACATTCTACGTATGGGTGGTCCCAGGGATCGAACCCACTACCCTGGCGTTACAAGCGCCATGCTCTACCAACTGAGCTACAGAAGATGTCATCAATATTATTCTATTAATGTAGAAAACAGTAAAAAATAAAGAAAAAACCCTTGAATGAGTAGGTGTGTCCAAACTTTTGACTGCTACTGTATAAATAGATACAATAATATTATATTATTATTATTATTATTACTATTTAAAGTGTTTATAATTTTTACAAATCGAAACTAGGAGTAAAATATAATTTTAAAATTGTACAAAACATAATATTGCAATACGTAACTATAATTTTTCCCCTCCTCATCACTGAATCACACCCTATATTGTATTACTTTAGACTAGATCCCTATGGGCCCTGGTCAAATGGCACCCTATTCCCTATACAGATCCCTATGGGCCCTAGTCAAATGGCACCCTATTCCCTATACAGATCCCATGACATCGATAACAGACAACATTCAGAAACGGACTATCTCTGAAACTCACTTTGATGATACAGTGGAAGCAATACATGGTTTCAACATCTTCAGAAGAGACAGGAAAGCCAATGGTGGAGGTGTTGGCGTTTATGTTCAGAGTCATACTCATGTAAAGCCTAGAGAGGATCTAATGTTAAATACTGTTGTAGTAATAAGGCTACAGGTTCATCTGCCTCACCTAAAGCCCATTCTGGTGGGAAGCTGCTATAGACAGTCAGTATCTGGATAATGTTAAATACTGTTGAAGTAATAAGGCTACAGGTTCATCTGCCTCACCTAAAGCCCATTCTGGTGGGAAGCTGCTATAGACAGTCAGTATCTGGATAATGTTAAATACTGTTGAAGTAATAAGGCTACAGGTTCATCTGCCTCACCTAAAGCCCATTCTGGTGGGAAGTTGCTATAGACCACCGAGTGCTAACAGTCAGTATCTGGTAATGTATGAAATGCTTGAACATGTATGTGATATCAACAGAGAGGAATATTTTCTGGGTGATGTAAATATTGACTGGCTCTGAACAAGCTCCCCACTCAAGAAAAAAGCTTCAAACTGTAACCAATGCCTACAAACTGGTTCAGGTTACCAGTCAACCTACCAGGGTCGTTACAAACAGCACAGGAATGAAATGATCCATCAATTTTCCATCTGTCCAATAGAAACAGCATACAGGGAGGGACCTACCTGAATCTGTCCAATAGAAACAGCATACAGGGAGGGACCTACCTGAATCTGTCCAATAGAAACAGCATACAGGGAGGGACCTACCTGAATCTGTCCAATAGAAACAGCATACAGGGAGGGACCTACCTGAATCTGTCCAATAGAAACAGCATACAGGGAGGGACCTACCTGAATCTGTCCAATAGAAACAGCATACAGGGAGGGACCTACCTGAATCTGTCCAATAGAAACAGCATACAGGGAGGGACCTACCTGAATCTGTCCAATAGAAACAGCATACAGGGAGGGACCTACCTGAATCTGTCCAATAGAAACAGCATACAGGGAGGGACCTACCTGAATCTGTCCAATAGAAACAGCATACAGGGAGGGACCTACCTGAATCTGTCCAATAGAAACAGCATACAGGGAGGGACCTACCTGAATCTGTCCAATAGAAACACTCATTTTTGTTACAAAACAGCAGCTGTTTGGAGTAATGATTCCACCCCAATTGGTAATGAAACTAGCTAGCTATCCAACTAGGATAACGTTACGAATCAAGTTGTCACTCAACAGCAAGTCAGTAGCGCATCCACATGTCTAACTGAAAGCTGATTATCAGTTTTTGTCAACGCTAAAAATGAGTATGACATCTGTTTTTTAAACTATAATTTTCAAAAATGTTACATACTATAAAGCTTGATTTTTTCTGCATACTCAAAAGGTCTACTATCTAGGACGAAGGGTAATCTGACACATCCACAGAATCATGAGATTCACAACATGTAGCGCATCGGGCACCTAAATATTATGACAATAAGTATCGTGAGGTCCCTGTAAATTTACAGCCCCAGACAGACAGAAAGATAGGCAAACAGACAGACAGACAGACAGACAGACAGACAGACAGACAGACAGACAGACAGACAGACAGACAGACAGACAGACAGACAGACAGACAGACAGGTTATGATACAGTACCGAAGTCAGATACATTTTTGTTGTCTCAATCAACATGTAAGAAACTGGCCTCTTCAGTCTGTAAAAATCACATTGCGTTGACCAGGTCCAGTGTGTAATTGTCTGGGGTTTTCACTAGTTCTTGGTTTAGGACAGAGCTGTTAGTATCTAGAGAGAAGCTAGGGGGCGGTGCAACTTCACTCAATGGCTCCACTGGCCTGCTCCACGTCTTTCCAGACTCTCCACAGCACTGGGTTTGGTTTGATAAACGTTATTTAGCTTTACAATTCTGACAATGATAAAGAATTGGGACAGAGGATTGTGTCATGGGTTCTGACTGCGGGACCAGGGGACGGACGGACAGACGGACAGACGGACAGACAGACAGACAGACAGACAGACAGACAGACAGACAGACAGACAGACAGACAGACAGACAGACAGACAGACAGACAGACAGACAGACAGACAGACAGACAGACAGACAGACAGACAGACAGACAGACAGGCAAACAAACAGACAGACAGACAGACAGACAGACAGACAGACAGACAGACAGACAGACAGACAGACAGACAGACAGACAGACAGACAGACAGACAGACAGACAGACAGACAGACAGACAGACAGACAGAAAGATAGGCAAACAGACAGACAGACAGACAGACAGACAGACAGACAGACAGACAGACAGACAGACAGACAGACAGGCAAACAAACAGACAGACAGACAGGCAGACAGACAGACAGGCAGACAGAAAGATAGGCAAACAGACAGACAGACAGACAGACAGACAGACAGACAGACAGACAGACAGACAGACAGACAGACAGACAGACAGACAGACAGACAGACAGACAGACAGACAGACAGACAGACAGACAGACAGACAGACAGACAGACAGACAGACAGACAGACAGACAGACATGGAATAAGACTATCTATTGGGGATGGAGACTATGACACATTTCAACTGTGGACCGAGTGATGAAATACTACACAATCAAAACCATGGACATGAGGATTGCCAAACCTTATCCACACACACATCACAAGTCGATCCACACGTCATTATCACCGTACATAAATACACTGTGGTTTTCCTCTTCATATCAAATCACACACACACACACACACACACACACACACACACACACACACACACACACACACACACACACACACACACACACACACACACACACACACACACACACACACACACACACACACACACACACACACACACACACACACACACACACACACACACACACACACACACGTCACAGTTGTCTTAGTGAGAGTTCTACTGCAGAAGGCGTGTCGTTGTCTTCTGGAACGTTCAAAAAGCTTAGGCCTAATTTCACCTTGATATCCACACAACACGGAACCTGCCCAATGACCAACTGACACAAACATCCTGCAGAAGTTAACCCTGTCTGGGGTAGTTAACCCTGTCTGGGGTAGTTAACCCTGTCTGGGGTAGTTAACCCTGTCTGGGGTAGTTAACCCTGTCTGTGGGGGGTAGTTAACCCTGTCTGGGGTAGTTAACCCTGTCTCGGGTAGTTAACCCTGTCTGGGGTAGTTAACCCTGTCTGGGGTAGTTAACCCTGTCTGTGGGGGGTAGTTAACCCTGTCTGGGGTAGTTAACCCTGTCTCGGGTAGTTAACCCTGTCTCGGGTAGTTAACCCTGTCTGGGGTAGTTAACCCTGTCTGGGGTAGTTAACCCTGTCTCGGGTAGTTAACCCTGTCTGTGGTACTAGACTGTGTCTGGGGTAGTTAACCCTGTCTGGGGTAGTTAACCCTGTCTGGGGTACTAGACTGTGTCTGGGGTAGTTAACCCTGTCTGGGGTACTAGACTGTGTCTGGGGTAGTTAACCCTGTCTGTGGTACTAGACTGTGTCTGCGGCAGTTAACCCTGTCTGGGGTAGTAGACTGTGTCTGTGGTACTAGACTGTGTCTGGGGCAGTTAACCCTGTCTGTGGTACTAGACTGTGTCTGGGGTAGTTAACACTGTCTGGGGTAGTTAACCCTGTCTGGGGTACTAGACTGTGTCTGGGGTAGTTAACCCTGTCTGGGGTACTAGACTGTGTCTGGGGTAGTTAACCCTGTCTGGGGTACTAGACTGTCTGGGGTAGTTAACCCTGTCTGGGGTACTAGACTGTCTGGGGTAGTTAACCCTGTCTGTGGGGGGTAGTTAACCCTGTCTGGGGTAGTTAACCCTGTCTCGGGTAGTTAACCCTGTCTGGGGTAGTTAACCCTGTCTGGGGTAGTTAACCCTGTCTCGGGTAGTTAACCCTGTCTGTGGTACTAGACTGTGTCTGGGGTAGTTAACCCTGTCTCGGGTAGTTAACCCTGTCTGTGGTACTAGACTGTGTCTGGGGTAGTTAACCCTGTCTGGGGTAGTTAACCCTGTCTGGGGTACTAGACTGTGTCTGGGGTAGTTAACCCTGTCTGGGGTACTAGACTGTGTCTGGGGTAGTTAACCCTGTCTGTGGTACTAGACTGTGTCTGGGGCAGTTAACCCTGTCTGGGGTAGTAGACTGTGTCTGTGGTACTAGACTGTGTCTGGGGCAGTTAACCCTGTCTGTGGTACTAGACTGTGTCTGGGGTAGTTAACACTGTCTGGGGTAGTTAACCCTGTCTGGGGTACTAGACTGTGTCTGGGGTAGTTAACCCTGTCTGGGGTACTAGACTGTGTCTGGGGTAGTTAACCCTGTCTGGGGTACTAGACTGTCTGGGGTAGTTAACCCTGTCTGGGGTACTAGACTGTCTGGGGTAGTTAACCCTGTCTGTGGGGGGTAGTTAACCCTGTCTGGGGTAGTTAACCCTGTCTCGGGTAGTTAACCCTGTCTCGGGTAGTTAACCCTGTCTGGGGTAGTTAACCCTGTCTCGGGTAGTTAACCCTGTCTGGGTTAGTTAACCCTGTCTGGGGTAGTTAACCCTGTCTGGGGTAGTTAACCCTGTCTCGGGTAGTTAACCCTGTCTGTGGTACTAGACTGTGTCTGGGGTAGTTAACCCTGTCTGGGGTAGTTAACCCTGTCTGGGGTACTAGACTGTGTCTGGGGTAGTTAACCCTGTCTGGGGTACTAGACTGTGTCTGGGGTAGTTAACCCTGTCTGTGGTACTAGACTGTGTCTGGGGCAGTTAACCCTGTCTGGGGTAGTAGACTGTGTCTGTGGTACTAGACTGTGTCTGGGGCAGTTAACCCTGTCTGTGGTACTAGACTGTGTCTGGGGTAGTTAACACTGTCTGGGGTAGTTAACCCTGTCTGGGGTACTAGACTGTGTCTGGGGTAGTTAACCCTGTCTGGGGTACTAGACTGTGTCTGGGGTAGTTAACCCTGTCTGGGGTACTAGACTGTCTGGGGTAGTTAACCCTGTCTGGGGTAGTTAACCCTGTCTGGGGTACTACACCTCCCCCTCCTCCTTCGCCTCGGTCTCCACCTCCTCCAACTCCTCCACCACCTCCTCCAACTCCTCCACCACCTACTCCACCTCCTCATCTTCCTCCTCCACCTCCTCCACCTCCTCCTCCTCCACGCCCACCTCTACCTCCTCCTCCACCCCCACCTCTACCTCCTCCTCTGCCTCGTTCTCCGCCTCCTCCACCACCTTCTCCTCCTCTGACTCCATCTGCTCTTCCTCGTCCTCTCCGTCCTCCTCCGCCTCGATCTCCGCCTCCTCCAACTCCTCCACCTCCTCCTCAACTCCTCCACCTCCTCCTCCACCTCCTCTTCCTCCTCTTCCTCCGCCTCGATTTCCGCCTCCTCCAACTCCTCCTCCACCTCCTCTAACTCCTATTCCTCCACTGCGCCTCCGTCTCACCCTCTGCCTCCTCTTCTTCATCCAACTCCCCTCTTCCTCCTCCCCTTCCTCCCCCGCTCCTCCTTCTCTCCCTCCTCCTCATCTCTACTCCACCACTCCACATCCTGCCTGAATGTCTGTCTGTCTGTCTGTCTGTCTGTCTGTCTGTCTGTCTGTCTGTCTGTCTGTCTGTCTGTCTGTCTGTCTGTCTGTCTGTCTGTCTGTCTGTCTGTCTGTCTGTCTGTCTGTCTGTCTGTCTGTCTGTCTGTCTGTCTCTACACCACCCAGTCCTGTCAGTGTTATGACCGTTAACACCACCCAGTCCAGTCAGTGTTACGACCGTTAACACCACCCAGTCCTGTCAGTGTTATGACCGTTAACACCACCCAGTCCAGTCAGTGTTATCACCGTTAACACCACCCAGTCCTGTCAGTGTTATGACCGTTAACACCACCCAGTCCTGTCAGTGTTACGACCGTTAACACCACCCAGTCCTGTCAGTGTTACGACCGTTAACACCACCCAGTCCTGTCAGTGTTATGACCGTTAACACCACCCAGTCCTGTCAGTGTTACGACCGTTAACACCACCCAGTCCTGTCAGTGTTATCACCGTTAACACCACCCAGTCCTGTCAGTGTTATGACCGTTAACACCACCCAGTCCTGACCGTGTTATGGCCGTTAACACCACCCAGTCCTGTCAGTTATCTCCCTCACTAGCTTTAAGCACCAACTGTCAGAGCAGCTCACAGATTACTGCACCTGTACATAGCCCACCTATAATTTAGCCCAAACAAATACCTCTTTCCCTACTGTATTTAATTAATTAATTTATTTAGCTCCTTTGCACCCCATTATTTTTATTTCTGGGAGGAAAGTGGATTTCACACACTGAGCTGTAGACATACGTGTTGTCCTGTCCTGTCCTGTCTTTGTATGTTTGCATGTGTTTATTTCAGGAAATGGCTTCCTGAAATCCCTCAAGCAGCTGATTGGTCGACTCCATGGCTAATTGGAGAGCTGACCCCGCCCCCTCGTCAAGACAGCTGTCTCCAATTACCCATTCCATCTGAAGATATATAAAAGCCAGTGTTCTGTTCAGGAGAGAGATTTTTCTGGAGGTAGATTTGCTAAAGAGATTTGCTGGGATGTCCTTGAAGAGATTTTGCTAGAGATTTTGCTAGAGGTTGATTTTGCTGGGAGTTGGTATGTTTTGTGAGTTTGTTGCTCAGATAGAGCTTATTTGACATCCTTTGTTTCTTATTTTGTTTGTGAAATTGTTTAATATTCTGTTTCATTTGTTCCCAGGCGGGAAGGGGAAGGCACCTAGGGAGTGCTTAGGCAAGAGGCCCGCGGGCATACATATACCCGTAGCATATTCGCTGTCTAGGCACACTAGGTAAGACCTGGGCGGACCACCCCCTGTATTTTGGTTAGGGCACCAGGTGGTGCTAAATTAGGTAAGTAGTGGGTAGGCAGGTAAGATAGGAGAAGGGGGGCTTTGAGATTTACTTTCTTTGCTTTGGTTCCGTCCAGCCCCTTTTCCCCATATTACCGTGTAAAGGAATAAAGTCCTTGTAAACGGTACCACATTCTGTCTGTTGTCATTCTTACTCGCACCTACAGTCCAGACCTTTTAGTTGTAGCAGGGTGACGCGTTCCCTCTTCATAGAGGCGTGCGTAACATGAACCATAGCAGAGGTGGTTCCAGTGCTTTGAGGTCAGGGGTCGCTCGGATGGTTTTGTACGATATTCCAAATGCTTGTATCGCAAGAATCCAGATGTTGTATTTATTATAAGAGCGTTTAGGATGGCTTGTTCGCATGTTGTATTTATTTGAAGAGCGTTTAGGATGGCTTGTTCGCATGTTGTATTTATTTTAAGAGCGTTTAGGATGGCTTGTTCGCATGTTGTATTTATTTTAAGAGCGTTTAGGATGGCTTGTTCGCATGTTGTATTTATTTTAAGAGCGTTTAGGATGGCTTGTTCACATGTAGTTTTTTTGGTCTTGCCGGTTTATGTGCCAGGTGTGCACCTTCCCATTTACACACCAAATCAGATCGAATCAAATTGTACACAGGGCATGTGTTACAAGCCCCTTAACCAAGAAGGCAGTTCAAGAAATAGAGTCACGAAAATATTCACTAAATAAAGTAAAACATTTGAATTATAAGTAACACTGATGTGATCTTCCTGTCTGGGTTGGCACCCCCCCCCCTTGGGTTGTGCCCTGGCGGAGATCTTTGTGGGCTATACTCGGCCTTGTCTCAGGATGGTAAGTTGGTGGTTGAAGATATCCCTCTAGTGGTGTGGCGGCTGTCCTTCATGGCTACGGACGTGAGTGCTACAGGTCGGTTGTCATTTAGGCAGGTTGCCATAGTGTTTTTGGGCACAGGGACTATGGTGGTCTGCTTGAAACATGTAGGTATTACAGACTCAGACAGGGAGAGGTTGAAAATGTCAGTGAAGACACTTGCCAGTTGGTCAGCGCATGCTCAGAGTACACGTCCTGGTAATCCGTCTGGCCCTGCGGCCTTGTGAATTTTGACCTGTTTAAAGGTCTTACTGACATTGGCTGCGGAGAGCGTGATCACACAGTCGTCCGGAACAGCAATTCCATTCAGCATAGTTCCAACATCTAGTGGAAAGATTTTGGAATGAGATGTTATACGAGCAGGGTGTCCACATACTTCTGGCTTGGATATCAGTCTCTTCGTTACATCTACCCGTCATTTTTAAAGACATCTTTTTCAAATTGACAGTTGGAGGCTGTTTCTGTCTTAGCCAGACTGACAGAGAATTCTCCTCATTTACATAAAATGCAAAAACACACATACACACAAACACCTTCTCGGCCTCCACAACAACAGTGAGTTAACGTCTCGCTGCGCCTTTCAGCGGGAAATACGATCTCTTCATGGCACCATATAAACACTCTTAAAACAAAAAGGTTCCAAAAGAGTCCACTGTCCTCATAGGGTAAACCTTTTTGGATTCATGTAGAACCCTGTTTGGATTCATGTAGAACCCTTTTTGGATTCATGTAGAACCCTGTTTGGATTCAGGTAGAACCCTTTTTGGATTCAGGTAGAACCCTTTTTGGATTCAGGTAGAACCCTTTTTTGAATTCAGGTAGAACCCTTTTGGGATCCAGGTAGAACCCTTTTGGGATCCAGGTAGAACCCTTTTGGGATCCAGGTAGAACCCTTTTGGGATCCAGGTAGAACCCTTTTGGGATCCAGGTAGAACCCTTTTTGGATTCAGGTAGAACCCTTTTTGGATTCAGGTAGAACCCTTTTGGGATCCAGGTAGAACCCTTTTGGGATCCAGGTAGAACCCTTTTTTGGATTCAGGTAGAACCCTTTTTTGGATTCAGGTAGAACCCTTTTTTGGATTCAGGTAGAACCCTTTTTTGGATTCAGGTAGAACCCTTTTTGGATTCAGGTAGAACCCTTTTTTGGATTCAGGTAGAACCCTTTTGGATCCAGGTAGAACCCTTTTGGATCCAGGTAGAACCCTTTTGGATTCAGGTAGAACCCTTTTGGGATCCAGGTAGAACCCTTTTGGGATTCAGGTAGAACCCTTTTTTGGGATTCAGGTAGAACCCTTTTTGGGATTCAGGTAGAACCCTTTTTGGGATTCAGGTAGAACCCTTTTTTGGATTCAGGTAGAACCCTTTTGGGATCCAGGTAGAACCCTTTTGGGATCCAGGTAGAACCCTTTTGGGATCCAGGTAGAACCCTTTTGGGATCCAGGTAGAACCCTTTTGGGATCCAGGTAGAACCCTTTTGGGATCCAGGTAGAACCCTTTTTTGGATTCATGTAGAACCCTTTTTTGGATTCAGGTAGAACCCTTTTTGAATCCAGGTAGAACCCTTTTTGAATCCAGGTAGAACCCTTTTGGGATCCAGGTAGAACCCTTTTGGGATCCATGTAGAACCCTTTTGGGCTTCAGGTAGAACCCTTTTTTTGGATTCATGTAGAACCCTTTTTGGATTCAGGTAGAACCCTTTTTGAATCCAGGTAGAACCCTTTTGTGTTCCATGTAGAACCCTCCGTGGAAAGGGTTCTTTAAATATGGAACGTTGTCACGCCTTGACCTGAGTATTCTTTGTTTTCTTTATATGTTTTGTTTAGGTCGGGGTGTGACATGGGTGATGTATGTGTTTTTGCACTGTCTAGGGGTTTTGGTTGGTTGGTTACCATCTAGGTGTTTATGTAGGTCTATAGTTGTCTAGATTGGTTCTCAATTAGAGGCAGGTGTTTATCGTTGTCTCTGATTGGGAATCAGATTTAGGCAGCCATTTTCTTTGGGTATTTCGAGGGTTATTGTCTATGTCTAGTTGCCTGTGTCGGCACTGTTTATATATAGCGGCACGTTGTTTTGTACGTCTGTTTTAGTGTTCTTTCTTCATTAAATTAGAACAGGTATTCATATCACACTGCGTCTTGGTCTCCTCACTACGACGATCGTGACAAACGTCCTCTCAAACGTCCACTCCAAACAGGATCAGAGTGTCTGACTGTCCTCCTGGCTAGACGACCAAACAGGTTCAGAGTGTCTGACTGTCCTCCTGGCTAGACAACCCAACAGGTTCAGAGTGCCTTACTGTCCTCCCGGCTAGACGACCAAACAGGTTCAGAGTGCCTTACTGTCCTCCCGGCTAGACGACCAAACAGGTTCAGAGTGCCTTACTGTCCTCCCGGCTAGACGACCAAACAGGTTCAGAGTGCCTTACTGTCCTCCCGGCTAGACGACCAAACAGGTTCAGAGTGTCTGACTGTCCTCCCGGCTACACGACCCAACAGGTTCAGAGTGCCTTACTGTCCTCCCGGCTAGACGACCAAACAGGTTCAGAGTGCCTTTACTGTCCTCCCGGCTAGATGACCAAACAGGTTCAGAGTGCCTTACTGTCCTCCCGGCTAGACGACCAAACAGGTTCAGAGTGCCTTACTGTCCTCCCGGCTAGACGACCAAACAGGTTCAGAGTGCCTTACTGTCCTCCCGGCTAGACGACCAAACAGGTTCAGAGTGCCTTACTGTCCTCCCGGCTAGACGACCAAACAGGTTCAGAGTGCCTGACTGTCCTCCCGGCTAGACGACCAAACAGGTTCAGAGTGCCTGACTGTCCTCCCGGCTAGATGACCAAACAGGTTCAGAGTGCCTTACTGTCCTCCCGGCTAGACGACCAAACAGGTTCAGAGTGCCTTACTGTCCTCCCGGCTAGACAACCAAACAGGTTCAGAGTGCCTGACTGTCCTCCCGGCTAGATGACCAAACAGGTTCAGAGTGTCTGACTGTCCTCCCGGCTAGATGACCCAAGAGGTTCAGAGTGCCTGACTGTCCTCCCGGCTAGACGACCAAACAGGTTCAGAGTGCCTGACTGTCCTCCCGGCTAGACGACCAAACAGGTTCAGAGTGCCTGACTGTCCTCCCGGCTAGACGACCCAACAGGTTCAGAGTGCCTTACTGTCCTCCCGGCTAGACGACCCAACAGGTTCAGAGTGTCTGACTGTCCTCCCGGCTAGACGACCCAACAGGTTCAGAGTGTCTGACTGTCCTCCCGGCTAGACGACCCAACAGGTTCAGAGTGTCTGACTGTCCTCCCGGCTAGACGACCCAACAGGTTCAGAGTGTCTGACTGTCCTCCCGGCTAGACGACCCAACAGGTTCAGAGTGTCTGACTGTCCTCCCGGCTAGACGACCCAACAGGTTCAGAGTGTCTGACTATCCTCCCGGCTAGACGACCCAACAGGATCAGAGTAACCGACTGTCCTCCAGGCTAGATGACCCAACAGGATCAGAGTGGGGGGGGGGGGTTAGATTGACACATGTACAAACACCAAAGAGTCAAACAGATTGCCCACGTATCCTTCAAACAGTCACAGTGTGTGTCTACTTCAAACTGGCACTGTGTTTTGTTGCTATGGTTAGGTTGTTTTGGCACAGGGCTGCAGAGTGACCCTGCTTCATAGTTATCTAGATCAGAGGGTTATGGGGAAGAGAAACAGTGGGTTAGGGTACTCTGAACTCTATGTTGTAGATAGATGCTGATGTCTCTGTCTGTCTGTCTGCCTGTCTGTCAGGAGAGACAGGAGAGACAAAGAACAGAGTACAGGCTACAGGAGAGACAGAGAACAGAGGACAGGCTGCAGGAGAGACAGAGAACAGAGGACAGGCTGCAGGAGAGACAGAGAACAGAGGACAGGCTGCAGGAGAGACAGAGAACAGAGGACAGGCTGCAGGAGAGACAGAGAACAGAGGACAGGCTGCATGAGAGACAGAGAACAGAGGACAGGCTGCAGGAGAGACAGAGAACAGAGGACAGGCTGCATGAGAGACAGAGAACAGAGGACAGGCTGCATGAGAGACAGAGAACAGAGGACAGGCTGCAGGAGAGACAGAGAACAGAGGACAGGCTGCAGGAGAGACTGAGAACAGAGGACAGGCTGCAGGAGAGACTGAGAACAGAGGACAGGCTGCAGGAGAGACTGAGAACAGAGGACAGGCTGCAGGAGAGACTGAGAACAGAGGACAGGCTGCAGGAGAGACAGAGAACAGAGGACAGGCTGCAGGAGAGACAGAGAACAGAAGACAGGCTGCAGGAGAATGGGAGAGAATAGAGGACAGGCTGCATGAGAGACAGAGAACAGAGGACAGGCTGCAGGAGAGACAGAGAACAGAAGACAGGCTGCAGGAGAATGGGAGAGAATAGAGGACAGGCTACAGGAGGAGAGGAAAGAACAGAGGACACAGGAAGCAACGACCTGCGTGCTCAGCAGGAGAGGGTGGCGACTTCACTACGGGGAGTGATTGAGAAGGTCTCCGCAATCTTCCCCAACTCAAGGATCGTGGTGTAAACCCTTCTACAGAGGAAGGACTTCCACCCTGCCACAATCCAAAGAATAAACGCCACCCTCGCCCGGGACTGTGCGCTGCGACCCAATGTACACCTGGCCCACCATCCCACCCTCGATCTGGACTGTCTCTATGACCATGTACACCTGGCCCACCATCCCACCCTCGATCTGGACTGTCTCTATGACCCTGTTCACCTGTACAGGGAGACAGTCCCCACCATCCCACCCTCGATCTGGACCGTCTCTATGACCATGTTCACCTGTACAGGGAGACATTCCCCACCATCCCATCCTCGATCTGGACTGTCTCTATGACCATTTTCACCTGTACAGGGAGACAGTCCCCACCATCCCACCCTCGATCTGGACCGTCTCTATGACCATGTTCACCTGTACAGGGAGACAGTCCCCACCATCCCATCCTCGATCTGGACTGTCTCTATGACCATGTTCACCTGTACAGGAAGACATTCCCCATCCTTGCCAAGACTCTCAAGGACGTTGCTTTAAACAGCAGCCCAACCTCTCAACCCAGGAACAACGGAGCAATCCCCCCCCCCCCCACCCCGAGACAACACCCCAGACCAGCACCCTGGACCCCCCAGCCACAGCCACAGCACCACCAACCTCAACGTCCACCACAGTCAGCGCAGCACAGACCATTCCAGCTTCAGACCCTCCCAGACGAGGCCTACCCACCACCACCCTCCTCCCCACTGCAGTCCCACACCTGGAGGAGCCACAGCCCAGCAGGCAAAACTACGCACAGGCTGTGAGAGGAGCAACTGGCCCAGCCCCCACCAATGAAATGAGTGACATTAAACACAAAAACTAAGTTTACTACGCTCACATGTGATAGGCCGAGGGTCATGGATGCTCACATGTGATAGGCCGAGGGTCAGAGTAAGATGAGCACAACAACTCCACCCACCTCTCACTACATCCACCCAAGTGGCATGACACAAATGTTACCTAAAATGATAAACAAATCACATTTGCATAATACCAGTTTAATTATGCCAATTGAAAAATCATATTTTAATAGTTATTGTTGGATTGTGAGTGTTTATCTCATTTTGAAGGTAAAGAAAAAACAGTTATGAAATATTTTTACGTTAAATATTGGAATTTACATGGTTGAAGTCATCTGCTTTTGGTCTAAAGAGCAGAAACCCAGACTTCCTGAAAGAAATTGATGATGTTGATATTGTAGTACTACAGGAAACATGGTGCAGAGGTGATGTTTCCACTGGCTGTCCACTAGGTTATAGGGAGATAATCATACCATCCACTGGCTGTCCACTAGGTTATAGGGAGATAATCATACCATCCACTGGCTGTCCACTAGGTTATAGGGAGATAATCATACCATCCACTGGCTGTCCACTAGGTTATAGGGAGATAATCATACCATCCACTAAATTAAAAGGAATCACACAGGACAGAAACTTAGGACAGGGCAGAGACTCGGGACAGGGCAGAGACTCGGACAGGGCAGAGACTCGGACAGGGCAGAGACTCGAAACAGGGCAGAGACTCGGGACAGGGCAGAGACTCGGAACAGGGCAGAGACTCGGGACAGGGCAGAGACTCGGGACAGGGCAGAGACTCGGAACAGGGCAGAGACTCGGAACAGGGCAGAGACTCGGGACAGGGAAGAGACTCGGGACAGGGCAGAGACTCGGGACAGGGCAGAGACTCAGGACAGGGGAGAGACTCGGGGAAGGGCAGAGACTCGGGACAGGGCAGAGACTCGGGACAGGGCAGAGACTCGGGACAGGGGAGAGACTCGGGACAGGGGTGAGACTCGGGACAGGGCAGAGACTCGGGACAGGGCAGAGACTCGGGACAGGGCAGAGACTCAGGATAGGGCAGAGACTCGGGACAGGGCAGAGACTCGGGACAGGGGAGAGACTCGGGACATGGCTGAGACTCGACGCGGGACAGGGCAGAGACTCGGAACAGGGCAGAGACTCGGGACAGGGCAGAGACTCGGGACAGGGCGGAGACTCGGGACAGGGCGGAGACTCGGGACAGGGCGGAGACTCGGGACAGGGAGGAGACTCGGGACAGGGAGGAGACTCGGGACAGGGGAGGGACAGGGGAGAGACTCGGGACAGGGCAGAGACTCAGGACAGGGAAGAGACTCAGGACAGGGCAGAGACTCAGGACAGGGCAGAGACTCAGGACAGGGCAGAGACTCAGGACAGGGCAGAGACTCAGGACAGGGAAGAGACTCGGGACAGGGCGGAGACTCGGGACAGGGGGGAGACTCGGGACAGGGGTGAGACTCAGGGGGAATGCTAATACGGTATAAATCTGATTCATTTAATGTAATTGTGCAAATCAAATCAAATCAAATCAAATTGATTTATATAGCCCTTCGTACATCAGCTGATATCTCAAAGTGCTGTACAGAAACCCAGCCTAAAACCCCAAACAGCAAACAATGCAGGTGTAAAAGCACGGTGGCTAGGAAAAACTCCCTAGAAAGGCCAAAACCTAGGAAGAAACCTAGAGAGGAACCAGGCTATGTGGGGTGGCCAGTCCTCTTCTGGCTGTGCCGGGTAGAGATTATAACAGAACATGACCAAGATGTTCAAATGTTCATAAATGACCAGCATGGTCGAATAATAATAAGGCAGAACAGTTGAAACTGGAGCAGCAGCACAGTCAGGTGGACTGGGGACAGCAAGGAGTCATCATGTCAGGTAGTCCTGGGACATGGTCCTAGGGCCCAGGCCAGTTGAAACTGGAGCAGCAGAATGGCCAGGTGGACTGGGGACAGCAAGGAGTCATCATGTCAGGTAGTCCTGGGGCATGGTCCTAGGGCTCAGGTCCTCCGAGAGAGAGAAAGAAAGAGAAGGAGAGAATTAAAGAACGCAGACTTAGATTCACACAGGACACCGAATAGGACAGGAGAAGTACTCCAGATATAACACACTGACCCTAGCCCCCCGACACATAAACTACTGCAGC
The DNA here is from genome assembly GCF_021184085.1 of Oncorhynchus gorbuscha. NCBI lineage: Eukaryota > Metazoa > Chordata > Actinopteri > Salmoniformes > Salmonidae > Oncorhynchus > Oncorhynchus gorbuscha. The sequence continues at coordinate 82,041,443 of NC_060176.1, forward strand.
ATAAATACTGGAGGCTGAGACAGGAGGGGTCAGGAGACACTGTGGCCCCATCCGAGGACACCCCCGGACAGGGCCAAACAGGAAGGATATAACCCCACCCACTTTGCCAAAGCACAGCCCCCACACCACTAGAGGGATATCTTCAACCACCAACTTACCATCCTGAGACAAGGCCGAGTATAGCCCACAAAGATCTCCGCCACGGCACAACCCAAGGGGGGGGGGCCAACCCAGACAGGCTGACCACAACAGTGAATCAACCCACCCAGGTGACGCCCCCCTGGGACGGCATGAGAGAGCCCCAGCAAGCCAGTGACTCAGCCCCCGTAACAGGATAGTGGCAGAGAATCCCAGTGGAAAGAAGGGAACCGGCCAGGCAGAGACAGCAAGGGCGGTTCGTTGCTCCAGAGCCTTTCCGTTCACCTTCCCACTCCTGGGCCAGACTACACTCAATCATATGACCCACTGAAGAGATGAGTCTTCAGTAAAGACTTAAAGGTTGAGACGGAGTTTGCGTCTCTGACATGGGTAGGGAGACCGTTCCATAAAAATGGAGCTCTATAGGAGAAAGCCCTGCCTCCAGCTGTTTGCTTAGAAATTCTAGGGACAATTAGGAGGCCTGCGTCTTGTGACCGTAGCGTACGTGTAGGTATGTACGGCAGGACCAAATCAGAGAGGTAGGTAGGAGCAAGCCCATGTAATGCTTTGTAGGTTAGCAGTAAAACCTTGAAATCAGCCCTTGCTTTGACAGGAAGCCAGTGTAGAGAGGCTAGCACTGGAGTAATATGATCAAATTTTTTGGTTCTAGTCAGGATTCTAGCAGCTGTGTTCAACACTGACTGAAGTTTATTTAGTGCTTTATCCGGGTAGCCGGAAAGTAGAGCATTGCAGTAGTCTAACCTAGAAGTGACAAAGCATGGATTAATTTTTCTGCATCATTTTTGGACAGAAAGTTTCTGATTTTTGCAATGTTACGTAGATGGAAAAAAGCTGTCCTCGAAATGGTCTTGATATGTTCTTCAAAAGAGAGATCAGGGTCCAGAGTAACGCCGAGGTCCTTCACAGTTTTATTTGAGACGACTGTACAACCATTAAGATTAATTGTCAGATTCAACAGAAGATCTCTTTGTTTCTTGGGACCTAGAACAAGCATCTCTGTTTTGTCCGAGTTTAATAGTAGAAAGTTTGCAGCCATCCACTTCCTTATGTCTGAAACACATGCTTCTAGTGAGGGCAATTTTGGGGCTTCACCATGTTTCATTGAAATGTACAGCTGTGTGTCATCCGCATAGCAGTGAAAGTTTACATTATGTTTTCGAATAACATCCCCAAGAGGTAAAATATATAGTGAAAACAATAGTGGTCCTAAAACAGAACCTTGAGGAACACCGAAATTTACAGTTGATTTGTCAGAGGACAAACCATTCATAGAGACAAACTGATATCTTTCTGACAGATAAGATCTAAACCAGGCCAGAACATGTCTGTGTAGACCAATTTGGGTTTCCAATCTCTCCAAAAGAATGTGGTGATCGATGGTATCAAAAGCAGCACTAAGGTCTAGGAGCACGAGGACAGATGCAGAGCCTCGGTCCGATGCCATTAAAATGTCATTTACCACCTTCACAAGTGCCGTCTCAGTGCTATGATGGGGTCTAAAACCAGACTGAAGCATTTCGTATACATTGTTTGTCTTCAGGAAGGCAGTGAGTTGCTGCGCAACAGCCTTCTGTAAAATTTTTGAGAGGAATGGAAGATTCGATATAGGCCGATAGTTTTTTATATTTTCTGGGTCAAGGTTTGGCTTTTTCAAGAGAGGCTTTATTACTGCCACTTTTAGTGAGTTTGGTACACATCCAGTGGATAGAGAGCCGTTTATTATGTTCAACATAGGAGGGCCAAGCACAGGAAGCAGCTCTTTCAGTAGTTTAGTTGGAATAGGGTCCAGTATACAGCTTGAAGATTTAGAGGCCATGATTATTTTCATCATTGTGTCAAGAGATATAGTACTAAAACACTTGAGCGTCTCTCTTGATCCTAGGTCCTGGCAGAGTTGTGCAGACTCAGGACAACTGAGGTTTGGAGGAATACGCAGGTTTAAAGAGGAGTCCGTAATTTGCTTTCTAATAATCATAATCTTTTCCTCAAAGAAGTTCATGAACTTATCACTGCTAAAGTGAAAGTCATCCTCTCTTGGGGAATGCTGCTTTTTAGTTAGCTTTGCCACAGTATCAAAAAGGAATTTCGGATTGTTCTTATTTTCCTCAATTAAGTTAGAAAAATAGGATGATCGAGCAGCAGTAAGGGCTCTTCGGTACTGCACGGTACCGTCTTTCCAAGCTAGTCGGAAGACTTCCAGTTTGGTGTGGCGCCATTTCCGTTCCAATTTTCTGGAAGCTTGCTTCAGAGCTCGGGTATTTTCTGTGTACCAGGGAGCTAGTTTCTTATGAGACATTTTTTTAGTTTTTAGGGGTGCAACTGCATCTAGGGTATTGCGCAAGGTTAAATCGAGATCCTCAGTTAGGTGGTTAACTGATTTTTGTCCTCTGGCGTCCTTGGGTAGGCAGAGGGAGTCTGGAAGGGCATCAAGGAATCTTTGTGTTGTCTGTGAATTTATAGCACGACTTTTGATGTTCCTTGGTTGGGGTCTGAGCAGATTATTTGTTGCAATTGCAAACGTAATAAAATGGTGGTCCGATAGTCCAGGATTATGAGGAAAAACATTAAGATCCACAACATTTATTCCATGGGACAAAACTAGGTCCAGCGTATGACTGTGACAGTGAGTGGGTCCAGAGACATGTTGGACAAAACCCACTGAATCGATGATGGCTCCGAAAGCCTTTTGGAGTGGGTCTGTGGACGTTCTAATGTGAATATTAAAGTCACCAAAGATTAGAATATTATCTGCAATGACTACAAGGTCCGATAGGAATTCAGGGAACTCAGTGAGAAACGCTGTATATGGCCCAGGAGGCCTGTAAACAGTAGCTATAAAAAGTGATTGAGTAGGCTGCATAGATTTCATGACTAGAAGCTCAAAAGACGAAAACGTCATTTTTTTTTGTAAATTGAAATTTGCTATCGTAAATGTTAGCAACACCTCCGCCTTTGCGGGATGCACGGGGGATATGGTCACTAGTGTAGCCAGGAGGTGAGGCCTCATTTAACACAGTAAATTCATCAGGCTTAAGCCATGTTTCAGTCAGGCCAATCACATCAAGATTATGATCAGTGATTAGTTCATTGACTATAATTGCCTTTGAAGTAAGGGATCTAACATTAAGTAGCCCTATTTTGAGATGTGAGGTATCATGATCTCTTTCAGTAATGACAGGAATGGAGGTGGTCTTTATCCTAGTGAGATTGCTAAGGCGAACACCGCCATGTTTAGTTTTGCCCAACCTAGGTCGAGGCACAGACACGGTCTCAATGGTGATAGCTGAGCTGACTACACTGACTATGCTAGTGGCAGACTCCACTATGCTGGCAGGCTGGCTAACAGCCTGCTGCCTGGCCTGCACCCTATTTCATTGTGGAGCTAGAGGAGTTAGAGCCCTGTCTATGTTGGTAGATAAGATGAGAGCACCCCTCCAGCAAGGATGGAGTCCGTCACTCCTCAGCAGGTCAGGCTTGGTCCTGTTTGTGGGTGAGTCCCAGAAAGAGGGCCAATTATCTACAAATTCTATCTTTTGGGAGGGGCAGAAAACAGTTTTCAACCAGCGATTGAGTTGTGAGACTGCTGTAGAGCTCATCACTCCCCATAACTGGGAGGGGGCCAGAGACAATTACTCGATGCCGACACATCTTTCTAGCTGATATGCACACAGAAGCTATGTTGCGCTTGATGATCTCTGACTGTTTCATCCTAACATCGTTGGTGCCGACGTGGATAACAATATCTCTATACTCTCTACACTCACCAGTTTTAGCTTTAGCCAGCACCATCTTCAGATTAGCCTTAACGTCGGTAGCCCTGCCCCCGGGTAAACAGTGTATGATCACTGGATGATTCGCTTTAAGTCTAATACTGCGGGTAATGGAGTCGCCAATGACTAGAGTTTTCAATTTGTCAGAGCTAATGGTGGGAAGCTTCTGCGTCTCAGACCCCGTAACGGGAGGAGTAGAGACCAGAGAAGACTCGGCCTCTGACACCGACCCGCTGCTTAAAGGGGAAAACCGGTTGAAAGTTTCTGTCGGGTGAATGAGCGACACCGGTTGAGCTTTCCTACAACATTTCCTTCCAGAAACCGTGAGAAAGTTGTTGTCCGGCTGCGGGGACTGTGCCAGGGGATTTATACTACTATATGTACTTACTGGTGGCACAGACGCTGTTTCATCCTTTCCTACACTGAAATTACCCTTGCCTAACGATTGCGTCTGAAGCTGGGCTTGTAGCACAGCTATCCTCGCCGTAAGGTGAGTACAGCGACTACAATTAGAAGGCATCATGTTAATGTTACTACTTAGCTTCGGCTGTTGGAGGTCCTGACGAATCGTGTCCAGATAAAGCGTCCGGAGTGAAAAAGTTGAAGAAAAATAAATAAATATATGAACGGTAATTAAAAAGTGAAAACCGTAAAGTTGTCAGGTAGCAAAATAGGTTGGCAACAAAAAAAAAAACGCACAGCAACCCGAAAACAATAATAATAATAATAATAATAATAATAATAATATATGCCATTTAGCAGACGCTTTTATCCAAAGCGACTTACAGTCATGTGTGCATACATTCTACGTATGGGTGGTCCCGGGGATCGAACCCACTACCCTGGCGTTACAAGCGCCATGCTCTACCAACTGAGCTACAGAAGGACCAAAATGACACGTCAAGCATGTAAACAATAAATGTGAGATAATTATTTTGCTGGTTTAAAAATCAACAAGGATCAGATAAAAACGTCTTCCTCTGTGCCACATACATTCCCCTGTCAGTCACCCTACTTCAATGGAGAGAGTTTCTCCATTCTAGAGATTAGTGACTTTCAGGCCCAAGGCAACTTTTTAGTCTTATCATTCTCCTACAGGTGAAGGTGTCAATTTGGCCGCTTGGAACATAAAATGTATATTTTACAAATTATCCTTGGCTATTCTAATGACACTTAAGAACAAACCTTAAATAATAGATAATGACAAATGATTTGATAATGATTGGAGAAATCTAAGGAAGTCATTGAGAAATGTATCTAATCAAAATCACAGAAACCCAGACAACAAAAAAATACACCTTCAATATGGGGAAACACTGAAGCAATACAAACACACCCTGAGAACAAAGGAACAGAACATTAGAAATCACAAACACACCCTGAGAACAAAGGAACAGAACATTAGAAATCACAAACACACCCTGAGAACAAAGGAACAGAACATTAGAAATCACAAACACACCCTGAGAACAAAGGAACAGAACATTAGAAATCACAAACACACCATGAGAACAAAGGAACAGAACATTAGAAATTAGAACAAAGGAACAGAACATTAGAAACACAAACACACCATGAGAACAAAGGAACAGAACATTAGAAATCACAAACACACCCTGAGAACAAAGGAACAGAACATTAGAAATCACAAACACACCCTGAGAACAAAGGAACAGAACATTAGAAATCACAAACACACCCTGAGAACAAAGGAACAGAACATTAGAAATCACAAACACACCCTGAGAACAAAGGAACAGAACATTAGAAATCACAAACACACCCTGAGAACAAAGGAACAGAACATTAGAAATCACAAACACACCCTGAGAACAAAGGAACAGAACATTAGAAATCACAAACACACCCTGAGAACAAAGGAACAGAACATTAGAAATCACAAACACACCCTGAGAACAAAGGAACAGAACATTAGAAATCACAAACACACCCTGAGAACAAAGGAACAGAACATTAGAAATCACAAACACACCCTGAGAACAAAGGAACAGAACATTAGAAATCACAAACACACCCTGAGAACAAAGGAACAGAACATTAGAAATCACAAACACACCCTGAGAACAAAGGAACAGAACATTAGAAATCAGATGGATGGAATTGAGGAAGCCATAGAATCAAACCACTTCTGGGAGAATTGGAATAAATGAAACAAACCTCATCAGGAGGAATTGGCTCTCCGTAATGGGGATATGTGGAGAAATCACTTTGCAAACCTCTACAGCAATATAACAAAGAGCCCAGAACAAAACAGATATACAATAAAAATGACACATCATTGAATCAGCAGTCAAAGCCTATCAGAATCCTGTGGATACCCCAACTACAGAACAATAATGATTGGAAAAACGATGCACTCTCCGACCCAAAAAGGACTATAATGCTATTTGAAATGATCAAATATACTCAACATTATCCTCACTGCAGGTATTTTCCCCGAAATGTTGAACCAGGTATTGATCACACCAATCTCTAAAAATCACATCCACATTTGACCGAAATGTTGAACCAGGTATTGATCACACCAATCTCTAAAAATCACATCCACATTTGACCGAAATGTTGAACCAGGTATTGATCACACCAATCTATAAAAATCACATCCACATTTGACCGAAATGTTGAACCAGGTATTGATCACACCCATCTCTAAAAATCACATCCACATTTGACCGAAATGTTGAACCAGGTATTGATCACACCAATGTCTAAAAATCACATCCACATTTGACCGAAATGTTGAACCAGGTATTGATCACACCAATCTATAAAAATCACATCCACATTTGACCAAAATAATTACAAAGGATTTTGCTTTCACAGCATCTTGGGGAAAATTCTGTGCAGTATCATAAATAATATCATCATTTCCTTGATGGTTAAATAAAGGTTAAATAAATAAATAAAACGCATCCTGAGCAGAAGCCAGATTTTGATTCGTTTTTTAAAATGATCAACAGGCCACATTTCAACTCGCCACACCATACTAAAGTAAACCAAAACAAAAGGCTAAATCTACTCGTGTTTTGTAGACTTCAAGAAAGCTTTTGATTCAATTTGGCACAAAGGTCTTTTTATAGACTAATAGAAAGGGGTATTGGAGGGAAAACATGAAGACGTTTTATTAAATCAATGTACACTCAAAACAAATGGGTGGTTAAAATTGGCAACAGGCAAAACAGACTTCTTCTCTCAGGGACGTGGAGTGAAACAGGGCTGTCCAATAAGTCCAACACTATTTAACATCTACATTAATTAATTAACAACAAGAAACAGACTTCTTCCTACACACCACTGAAATCAAGGCATCTTGTTTCACCCTACACACCACTGAAATCAAGGCATCTGGTCTCACCCTACACACCACTGAAATCAAGGCATCTTGTCTCACCCTACACACCACTGAAATCAAGGCATCTGGTCTCACCCTACACACCACTGAAATCAAGGCATCTTGTCTCACCCTACACACCACTGAAATCAAGGCATCTGGTCTCACCCTACACACCACTGAAATCAAGGCATCTGTCTGCTGTCGGATGACCTGGACATGCTGTCTCCCACTAAGGAGGGTCTGCTGTCTCCCACTAAGGAGGGTCTGCTGTCTCCCACTAAGGAGGGTCTGCTGTCTCCCACTAAGGAGGGTCTGCTGTCTCCCACTAAGGAGGGTCTGCTGTCTCCCACTAAGGAGGGTCTGCTCTCTCCCACTAAGGAGGGTCTGCTGTCTCACACTAAGGAGGGTCTGCTGTCTACCACTAAGGAGGGTCTGTTGTCTCATACTAAGGAGGGTCTGCTGTCTCCCACTAAGGAGGGTCTGCTGTCTCCCACTAAGGAGGGTCTGCTGTCTCCCACTAAGGAGGGTCTGCTGTCTCACACTAAGGAGGGTCTGCTGTCTCCCACTAAGGAGGGTCTGCTGTCTCCTACTAAGAAGGGTCTGCTGTCTCCCACTAAGGAGGGTCTGCTGTCTCCCATTAAGGAGGGTCTGCTGTCTCCCATTAAGGAGGTTCTGCTGTCTCCCACTAAGGAGGGTCTGCTGTCTCCCACTAAGGAGGGTCTGCTGTCTCCCACTAAGGAGGGTCTGCTGTCTCCCACTAAGGAGGGTGTGCTGTCTCCCACTAAGGAGGGTCTGCTGTCTCCCATTAAGGAGGGTCTGTTGTCTCCCACTAAGGAGGGTCTGCTGTCTCCCACTAAGGAGGGTCTGCTGTCTCCCACTAAGGAGGGTCTGCTGTCTCCCACTAAGGAGGGTCTGCTGTCTCCCACTAAGGAGGCTCTGCTGTCTCCCACTAAGGAGGGTCTGCTGTAGACAGATGACCTGGTGCTGCTGCCTCCCACTAAGGAGGGTCTGCTGTCTCCCACTAAGGAGGGTCTGCTGTCTCCCACTAAGGAGGGTCTTCTGTCTCCCACTAAGGAGGGTCTGCTTTAGACAGATGACCTGGTGCTGCTGTCTCCCACTAAGGAGGGTCTGCTGTCTCCCACTAAAGGAGGGTCTGCTGTCTCCCACTAAGGAGGGTCTTCTGTCTCCCACTAAGGAGGGTCTGCTCTCTCCCACTAAGGAGGGTCTGCTGTCTCCCACTAAGGAGGGTCTGCTCTCTCCCACTAAGGAGGGTCTACTGTCTCCCACTAAGGAGGGTCTGTTGTCTCACACTAAGGAGGGTCTGCTGTCTCCCACTAAGGAGGGTCTGCTGTCTCCCATTAAGGAGGGTCTGCTGTCTCCCACTAAGGAGGGTCTGCTGTCTCCCACTAAGGAGGGTCTGTTGTCTCCCACTAAGGAGGGTCTGCTGTCTCCCACTAAGGAGGGTCTGCTGTCTCCCATTAAGGAGGGTCTGTTGTCTCCCACTAAGGAGGGTCTGCTGTCTCCCACTAAGGAGGGTCTGCTGTCTCCCACTAAGGAGGGTCTGCTGTCTCCCACTAAGGAGGCTCTGCTGTCTCCCACTAAGGAGGGTCTGCTGTCTCCCATTAAGGAGGGTCTGCTGTCTCCCATTAAGGAGGTTCTGCTGTCTCCCACTAAGGAGGGTCTGCTGTCTCCCACTAAGGAGGGTCTGCTGTCTCCCACTAAGGAGGGTCTGCTGTCTCCCACTAAGGAGGGTGTCTGTCTCCCACTAAGGAGGGTCTGCTGTCTCCCATTAAGGAGGGTCTGTTGTCTCCCACTAAGGAGGGTCTGCTGTCTCCCACTAAGGAGGGTCTGCTGTCTCCCACTAAGGAGGGTCTGCTGTCTCCCACTAAGGAGGCTCTGCTGTCTCCCACTAAGGAGGCTCTGCTGTCTCCCACTAAGGAGGGTCTGCTGTAGACAGATGACCTGGTGCTGCTGCCTCCCACTAAGGAGGGTCTGCTGTCTCCCACTAAGGAGGGTCTGCTGTCTCCCACTAAGGAGGGTCTTCTGTCTCCCACTAAGGAGGGTCTGCTTTAGACAGATGACCTGGTGCTGCTGTCTCCCACTAAGGAGGGTCTGCTGTCTCCCACTAAAGGAGGGTCTGCTGTCTCCCACTAAGGAGGGTCTTCTGTCTCCCACTAAGGAGGGTCTGCTCTCTCCCACTAAGGAGGGTCTGCTGTCTCCCACTAAGGAGGGTCTGCTCTCTCCCACTAAGGAGGGTCTGCTGTCTCCCACTAAGGAGGGTCTGCTGTCTCCCACTAAGGAGGGTCTGTTGTCTCCCACTAAGGAGGGTCTGCTGTCTCCCACTAAGGAGGGTCTGCTGTCGTCCACTAAGGAGGGTCTGTTGTCTCCCACTAAGGAGGGTCTGCTGTCTCCCACTAAGGAGGGTCTGCTCTCTCCCACTAAGGAGGGTCTGCTGTCTCCCACTAAGGAAGGTCTGCTGTCTCCCACTAAGGAGGGTCTGTTGTCTCCCACTAAGGAGGGTCTGCTCTCTCCCACTAAGGAGGGTCTGCTGTCTCCCACTAAGGAGGGTCTGCTGTCTCCCACTAAGGAGGGTCTGCTGTCTCCCACTAAGGAGGGTCTACTGTCTCCCACTAAGGAGGGTCTGCTGTCTCCCACTAAGGAGGGTCTGTTGTCTCCCACTAAGGAGGGGTTACAGCAGCACCTAGATCATCTGAACAGGTTCTGTCTGACCTGGGCTCTGACCGTTAATCACAGGTTCTGTCAGACCTGGGCTCTGACCGTTAATCACAGGTTCTGTCTGACCTGGGCTCTGACCGTTAACCACAGGTTCTGTCAGACCTGGGCTCTGACCGTTAACCACAGGTTCTGTCAGACCTGGGCTCTGACCGTTAATCACAGGTTCTGTCAGACCTGGGCTCTGACCTTTAATCACAGGTTCTGTCTGACCTGGGCTCTGACCGTTAATCACAGGTTCTGTCAGACCTGGGCTCTGAACGTTAATCACAGGTTCTGTCTGACCTGGGCTCTGACCGTTAATCACAGGTTCTGTTAGACCTGGGCTCTGACCGTTAACCACAGGTTCTGTCAGACCTGGGCTCTGACCGTTCACCACAGGTTCTGTCAGACCTGGGCTCTGACCGTGAACCGCAGGTTCTGTCAGACCTGAGCTATAATGGTATAATGGTTTTCAAAGAAAGGTCCGGAAATCAGGATGACAAATATAAATTCTGTTTGGACACATTTCTATTTGAACACACCAGAAACTACACGTATCTAGGACTACATATCAGCAACACAGGAAGCTTTAACATGGCTGTGAACGAGCTGAGAGACAAAGCAAGAAGACCATTCTGTGCCATTAAAAGGAACATTAAAATTGAAATTACAGTTATAATCTGTATGAAAATGTTCCAATCAATTCTAGAACCAATGTCTCAGTATGACAGTGAAGTATGGAGTCCACTCTCTAATAAAGAATTTACCAAATGGGACAAACATCCAATCGAAAGAGTGCATGCAGAGTTTTGCAAGACTGTATTGCAACTGCAAAGAAGAACTCCAAATAACCCATGTAGAGCAGAATTGGGCCAAAACCCCCTCATTCGAATAGAAGAAAAGAGCCATCAAATTTTTACTACTTTCTAAAAACAACTGACCCAAAAAACATTCCATCACACAGCTACAATGTCAAGAGATGAAACCAGAGAAGAGTCCCATTAGCCAGCTGGTTCTGAGGCTCAGTTCACTAACCCAAACCAACCCCATAGAGACTCAGGACAACACTCAGCCAGCTGGTTCTGAGGCTCAGTTCACAAACCTAAACAACCCCATAGAGACTCAGGACAACACTCAGCCAGCTGGTTCTGAGGCTCAGTTCACTAACCCAAACCAACCCCATAGAACCTCAAGACAGAACTCAGAAAATCTTCCTAAAACAAACCACAAGGCAAAGAGAAAAGATATCACCTATTGGAAAGACACCACAAAAAAATCTATTGGCTCTTAACAGACAGGACATGGTGTCAGACTATTTGACCACTGTGACTGATAGAAAACTGAGTAAAACACTGACTAGGTACAGACTCAGTGAGTATAGTCTGAGAGACCGGTCGTCACAGACAAACCTGGCTGCCCAAAGAGGACAGTCTGGCTATAGAGACCGGTCGTCACAGACAAACCTGGCTGCCCAGAGAGGACAGTCTGGCTATAGAGACAGGTCGTCACAGACAAACCTGGCTGCCCAGAGAGGACAGTCTGGTTATAGAGACAGGTCGTCACAGACAAACCTGGCTGCCCAGAGAAGACAGTCTGGCTATAGAGACCGGTCGTCACAGACAAACCTGGCTGCCCAGAGAGGACAGTCTGGCTATAGAGACCGGTCGTCACAGACAAACCTGGCTGCTCAGAGAGGACAGTCTGGCTAAAGAGACCGGTCGTCACAGACAAACCTGGCTGCCCAGAGAGGACAGTCTGGCTATAGAGACAGGTCGTCACAGACAAACCTGGCTGCCCAGAGAGGACAGTCTGGCTATAGAGACCGGTCGTCACAGACAAACCTGGCTGCCCAGAGAGGACAGTCTGGCTATAGAGACTGGTCGTCACAGACAAACCTGGCTGCCCAGAGAGGACAGTCTGGCTATAGTGACCGGTCGTCACCGACAAACCTGGCTGCCCAGAGAGGACAGTCTGGCTATAGAGACCGGTCGTCACAGATAAACCTGGCTGCCCAGAGAGGACAGTCTGGCTATAGAGACCGGTCGTCACAGACAAACCTGGCTGCCCAGAGAGGACAGTCTGGCTATAGAGACCGGTCGTCACAGACAAAATCAAATCAAATCAACTTGATTTATATAGCCCTTTGTACATCAGCTGATTTCTCAAAGTGCTGTACAGAAACCCAGCCTGAAACCCCAAACAGCAAGCAATGCAGGTGTAGAAGCACGGTGGCTAGGAAAAACTCCCTAGAAAGGCCAAAACTTAGGAAGAAACCTAGAGAGGAACCAGGCTATGTGTGGTAGCCAGTCCTCTTCTGGCTGTGCCGGGTGGAGATTATAACAGAACATGGCCAAGATGTTCAAATGTTCATAAATGACCAGCATGGTCGAATAATAATAAGGCAGAACAGTTTAAACTGGAGCAGCAGCATGGTCAGGTGGACTGGGGACAGCAAGGAGTCATCATGTCAGGTAGTCCTGGGGCATGGTCCTAGGGCTCAGGTCAGTTGAAACTGGAACAGCAGCACGGCCAGGTGGACTGGGGACAGCAAGGAGTCATCATGTCTGGTAGTCCTGGGGCATGGTCCTAGGGCTCAGGTCCTCTGAGAGAGAGAAAGAAAGAAAGAGAGAAAGAGAGAATTGGAGAGAGCACACTTAGATTCACACAGGACACCGAAAAGGACAGGAGAAGTACTCCAGATATAACAAACTGACCCTAGCCCCCAGACACAAACTACTGCAGCATAAATACTGGAGGCTGAGACAGGAGGGGTCAGGAGACACTGTGGCCCCATCCGAGGACACCCCCGGACAGGGCCAAACAGGAAGGATATAACCCCACCCACTTTGCCAAAGCACAGCCCCCACACCACAAGAGGGATATCTTCAACCACCAACTTACCATCCTGAGACAAGGCCGAGTATAGCCCACAAAGATCTCCGCCACGGCACAACCCAAGGGGGGGCGCCAACCCAGACAGGATGATCACATCAGTGACTCAACCCACTCAGGTGACGCAACCCTCCTAGGGACGGTATGAAAGAGCCCTAGTAAGCCAGTGACTCAGCCCCTGTAATAGGGTTAGAGGCAGAGAATCCCAGTGGAGCATGGGGAACCGGCCAGGCAGAGACAGCAAGGGTGGTTCGTTGCTCCAGAGCCTTTCCGTTCACCTTCACACTCCTGGGCCAGACTACACTCAATCATATGACCCACTGAAGAGATGAGTCTTCAGTAAAGACTTAAAGGTTGAGACCGAGTTTGCGTCTCTGACATGGGTAGGCAGACCGTTCCATCAAAATGTAGCTCTATAGGAGAAAGCCCTGCCTCCAACTGTTTGCTTAGAAATTCTAGGGACAATTAGGAGGCCTGCGTCTTGTGACCGTAGCGTACGTGTAGGTATGTACGGCAGGACCAAATCAGAGAGGTAGGTAGGAGCAAGCCCATGTAATGCTTTGTAGGTTAGCAGTAAAACCTTGAAATCAGCCCTTGCTTTGACAGGAAGCCAGTGTAGGGAGGCTAGCACTGGAGTAATATGATCACATTTTTTGGTTCTAGTCAGGATTCTAGCAGCCGTATTTAGCACTAACTGAACGAACTCAAACCTGGCTGCCCAGAGAGGACAGGCTGTGCTCACTCTGCTCCAGGGGAGAGGTAGAGACAGAGCTGCATTTCCTATTACACTGGTCCTTCTGTAGCTCAGTTGGTAGAGCATGGCGCTTGTAACGCCAGGGTAGTGGGTTCGATTCCCGGGACCACCCATACGTAGAATGTATGCACACATGACTGTAAGTTGCTTTGGATAAAAGCGTCTGCTAAATGGCATATATTATTATTATTATATTACTCAGACCTAAGATAATATTTTTTACCATCATTATCATTCAGTACAACGAATTCAAAACTATAAAATATCATGATAAAATATAACATGTAATGGGTGACCAGCCAAATATGTGTCCTCCTGCCACAACCCGAGGGACAGTCAATGAAAAGTGCAGTGTAATGTCATAAATATTTCCCTTGTTGTTTAGTTTTGTCTTTCATACCAGGTCATGTGTCTTCTCAGTCAGGTTGACACTGGTCTACTGCCAGGTCATGTGTCTTCTCAGTCAGGTTGAGGCTGGTCTATTGCCAGGCCATGTGTCTTCTCAGTCAGGTTGACACTGGTCTACTACCAGGTCATGTGTCTTCTCAGTTAGGTTAAGACTGGTCTACTACCAGGTCATGTGTCTTCTCAGTCAGGTTAAGACTGGTCTACTACCAGGTCATGTGTCTTCTCAGGTCTACTACCAGGTCATGTGTTTTCTCAGTCAGGTTGACACTGGTCTACTGCCAGGTCATGTGTCTTCTCAGTCAGGTTGACACTGGTCTACTGCCAAATCATGTGTCTTCTCAGTCAGGTTGACACTGGTCTACTACCAGGTCATGTGTCTTCTCAGTCAGGTTGACACTGGTCTACTGCCAGGTCATGTGTCTTCTCAGTCAGGTTGAGACTGGTCTACTACCAAGGTCATGTGTCTTCAGTCAGGTCTACTGGTCTACTACCAGGTCATGAGTCTTCTCAGTCAGGTTGACACTGGTCTACTACCAGGTCATGTGTCTTCTCAGTCAGGTTGAGGCTGGTCTACTGCCAGGTCATGTGTCTTCTCAGTCAGGTTGAGACTGGTCTACTGCCAGGTCATGTGTCTTCTCAGTCAGGTTGACACTGGTCTACTACCAGGTCATGAGTCTTCTCAGTCAGGTTGAGACTGGTCTACTACCAGGTCATGTGTTTCTTCTCAGTCAGGTTGAGGCTGGTCTACTGCCAGGTCATGAGTCTTCTCAGTCAGGTTGAGACTGGTCTACTACCAGGTCATGTGGTCATGTGGTCAGGTTGAGACTGGTCTACTGCCAGGTCATGTGTCTTCTCAGTCAGTTTGAGACTGGTCTACTGCCAGGTCATGTGTCTTCTCAGTCAGGTTGAGACTGGTCTACTGCCAGGTCATGTGTCTTCTCAGTCAGGTTGAGACTGGTCTACTACCAGGTCATGTGTCTTCTCAGTCAGGTTGAGACTGGTCTACTACCAGGTCATGTGTCTTCTCAGTCAGGTTGAGACTGGTCTACTACCAGGTCATGTGTCTTCTCAGTCAGTTTGAGACTGGTCTACTGCCAGGTCATGTGTCTTCTCAGTCAGGTTGAGACTGGTCTACTGCCAGGTCATGTGTCTTCTCAGTCAGGTTGAGACTGGTCTACTACCAGGTCATGTGTCTTCTCAGTCAGGTTGAGACTGGTCTACTGCCAGGTCATGTGTCTTCTCAGTCAGGTTGAGACTGGTCTACTACCAGGTCATGTGTCTTCTCAGTCAGTTTGAGACTGGTCTACTACCAGGTCATGTGTCTTCTCAGTCAGT
>NC_060176.1:82061830-82109330 GCF_021184085.1 Oncorhynchus gorbuscha
TTCTCTCTGTCTTTTCCTTCTCTTTCTCTGTCTGTCTTTCTCTCTGTCATTTCTTCTCTTTCTCTCTGTCTTTCATTCTCTTTCTCTCTGTCATTCTTTCTCTTTCTCTCTGTCTTTCATTCTCTTTCTCTCTGTCTTTCATTCTCTTTTCTCTCTGTCTTTCCTTCTCTTTCTCTCAGTCTTTCTCTCTGTCATTCCTTCTCTTTCTCTCTGTCTGTCTTTCTCTCTGTCATTCCTTCTCTTTCTCTCTGTCTGTCTTTCTCTCTGTCTGTCTTTCTCTCTGTCTTTCATTCTCTTTCTCTCTGTCTTTCATTCTCTTTCTCTCTGTCTTTCATTCTCTTTCTCTCTGTCTTTGATTCTCTTTCTCTCTGTCTTTCATTCTCTTTCTCTCTGTCTTGTCTTTCTTTCTTTCTTTCTCTGTCATTCCTTTCTCTTTCTCTCTGTCATTCTCTTTCTCTGTCATTCTTCTCTTTCTCTCTATCTGTCTTTCTCTCTGTCTTTCTTTCTCTTTCTCTCTGTCATTCTTCTCTTTCTCTCTGTCTTTCATTCTCTTTCTCTCTGTCTTTCATTCTCTTTCTCTCTGTCTTTCATTCTCTTTCTCTCTGTCTTTGATTCTCTTTCTCTCTGTCATTCCTTCTCTTTCTCTCTATCTGTCTTTCTCTCTGTCTTTCTTTCTCTTTCTCTCTGTCATTCCTTCTCTTTCTCTCTGTCTTTCTTTCTCTTTCTCTCTGTCTGTCTTTCTCTCTGTCTTTCATTCTCTTTCTCCGTCTGTCTTTCTCTCTGTCTTTCTTTCTCTTTCTCTGTCTTTCTCTCTGTCATTCCTTCTCTTTCTCTCTGTCTTTCTTTCTCTTTCTCCGTCTGTCTTTCTCTCTGTCTTTCATTCTCTTTCTCTGTGTCATTCCTTCTCTTTCTCTCTGTCATTCCTTCTCTTTCTCTGTGTCATTCCTTCTCTTTCTCTCTGTCTTTCTTTCTCTTTCTCTCTTACATTCCTTCTCTTTCTCTCTGTCATTATTTCTCTTTCTCTCTGTCTTTCTTTCTCTCTGTCTTTATTTCTCTTTCTCTATGTCATTCCTTCTCTTTCTCGCTGTCATTCATTCTCTTTCTCTCTGTCTGTCTTTCATTCTCTTTATCTCTGTCTGTCTTTCATTCTCTTTCTCTCTGTCATTCCTTCTCTTTCTCTGTCTGTCTTTCTCTCTGTCATTTCTTCTCTTTCTCTCTGTCTTTCATTCTCTTTCTCTCTGCCATTCTTTCTCTTTCTCTCTGTCTTTCATTCTCTTTCTCTCTGTCTGTCATTCTCTTTCTCTCTGTCTTTCCTTCTCTTTCTCTCTGTCTTTCTCTCTGTCATTCCTTCTCTTTCTCTCTGTCTGTCTTTCTCTCTGTCTGTCTTTCTCTCTGTCTTTCATTCTCTTTCTCTCTGTCATTCCTTCTCTTTCTCTATGTCATTCCTTCTCTTTCTCTCTGTCTTTCCTTCTCTTTCTCTCTGTTGTTCTTTCTCTTTCTCTCTGTCTTTCATTCTCTTTCTCTCTGTCTTTGATTCTCTTTCTCTCTGTCTTTCATTCTCTTTCTCTCTGTCATTCATTCTCTTTCTCGCTGTCATTCATTCTCTTTCTCTCTGTCTGTCTTTCATTCTCTTTCTCTCTGTCTGTCTTTCATTCTCTTTCTATCTGTCATTCCTTCTCTTTCTCTGTCTGTCTTTCTCTCTGTCATTTCTTCTCTTTCTCTCTGTCTTTCATTCTCTTTCTCTCTGTCATTCTTTCTCTTTCTCTCTGTCTTTCATTCTCTTTCTCTCTGTCTGTCATTCTCTTTCTCTCTGTCTTTCCTTCTCTTTCTCTCTGTCTTTCTCTCTGTCATTCCTTCTCTTTCTCTCTGTCTTCTTCTGTCTTTCTCTCTGTCTTTCATTCTCTTTCTCTCTGTCTTTCTTTCTCTGTCATTCCTTCTCTTTTCTCTCTGTCTGTCTTTCTCTCTGTCTCTTCTTTCTTCTCTTTCTCTCTGTCTTTCTCTCTGTCTTTCATTTCTTTCTCTCTGTCTTTGATTCTCTTTCTCTCTTTCATTCTCTTTCTCTCTGTCTGTCTTTCATTGTCTTTCTCTTCTGTCTTTCATTTCTTTCTCTGTCATTCCTTCTCTTTCTCTGTCTTTCTCTCTGTCATTTCTGTCATTTTCTCTTTCTCTCTGTCTTTCATTCTCTTTCTCTCTGTCATTCTTTCTCTTTCTCTCTGTCTTTCATTCTCTTTCTCTCTCTGTCATTCTTTTCTCTCTCTTTCTGTCTTTTCTCTGTTCTTCTGTCTTTTCTCTCTGTCTTTCTCTTCTCTTTCTCTCTGTCTTTTCTCTTCTCTTTCTCTCTGTCTGTCTTTCTCTCTTCTTTCATTCTCTTTCTCTCTGTCTTTCTTGTCATTCTCTTTCTCTCTGTGTTTGATTCTCTTTCTCTCTGTCTTTCATTCTCTTTCTCTCTGTCTTTCTCTATGTCTTTCCTTCTCTTTCTCTCTGTCTTTCCTTCTCTTTCTCTCTGTTGTTCTTTCTCTTTCTCTCTGTCTTTCATTCTCTTTCTCTCTGTCTTTCATTCTCTTTCTCTCTGTCTTTGATTCTCTTTCTCTCTGTCTTTCATTCTCTTTCTCTCTGTCTTGCTTTCTCTTTCTCTCTGTCATTCCTTATCTTTCTCTCTGTCATTCCTTCTCTTTCTCTTTGTCTGTCTTTCTCTCTGTCTTTCATTCTCTTTCTCTCTGTCATTCTTTCTCTTTCTCTCTGTCTTTCTTTCTCTTTTCTCTCTGTCTTTCTCTCTGTCTTTCATTCTCTTTCTCCGTCTATCTTTCTCTCTGTCTTTCTTTCTCTTTCTCTGTCTTTCTCTCTGTCATTCCTTCTCTTTCTCTCTGTCTTTCTTTCTCTTTCTCTCTGTCATTCCTTCTCTTTCTCTCTGTCTTTCTTTCTCTTTCTCTCTGTCTGTCTTTCTCTCTGTCTTTCATTCTCTTTCTCTGTCTGACTTTCTCTCTGTCTTTCTTTCTCTTTCTCCTTCTTTCTCTCTGTCTTTCATTCTGTCTGTCTTTCTCTCTGTCATTCCTTCTCTTTCTCTCTGTCTTTCTTTCTCTTTCGCTCTGTCTGTCTTTCTCTCTGTCTTTCATTCTCTTTCTCCGTCTGTCTTTCTCTCTGTCTTTCTTTCTCTTTCTCTGTCTTTCTCTCTGTCATTCCTTCTCTTTCTCTCTGTCTTTCTTTCTCTCTGTCTTTATTTCTCTTTCTCTATGTCATTCCTTCTCTTTCTCGCTGTCATTCATTCTCTTTCTCTCTGTCTGTCTTTCATTCTCTTTCTCTCTGTCTTTCATGCTCTTTCTCTCTGTCATTCCTTCTCTTTTTTTCATTCTCTTTCTCTATGTCATTCCTTCTCTTTCTCTCTGTCTTTCATTCTCTTTCTCTATGTCATTCCTTCTCTTTCTCTCTGTCTTTCATTCTCTTTCTCTGTCTTTCTCTCTGTCTTTCATTCTGTCTGTCTTTCTCTCTGTCTGTCTTTCAATTCTCTTTCTCTCTGTCTTTCATTCTCTTTGTCTCTCTGTCTGTCTTTCATTCTCTTTCTCTCTGTCTGTCTTTCGTTCTCTTTCTCTCTGTCTGTCTTTCATTTTCTTTCTCTCTGTCTTCCTTTCTCTTTCTCTCTGTCTGTCTTTCTCTGTCTTTCATTCTCTTTCTCTGTCTGTCTTTCTCTCTGTCTTTCTTTCTCTTTCTCTGTCTTTCTCTCTGTCATTCCTTCTCTTTCTCTCTGTCTTTCATTCTCTTTCTCTCTGTCTGTCTTTCATTCTCTTTCTCTCTGTCTGTCTTTCATTCTCTTTCTCTCTGTCTGTCTTTCATTCTCTTTCTCTCTGTCTGTCTTTCATTCTCTTTCTCTCTGTCTGTCTTTCTCTTTCTCTATGTCATTCATTCTCTTTCTCTCTGTCTGTCTTTCTCTCTGTCTTCGTTTCTCTTTCTCTCTGTCATTCCTTCTCTTTCTCTGTCTTTCTTTCTCTTTCTCTCTGTCTGTCTTTCTCTCTGTCATTCCTTCTCTTTCTCTCTGTCATTCTTTCTCTTTCTCTCAGTCTGTCTTTCTCTCTGTATTTCTTTCTCTTTCTCTATGTCATTCCTTCTCTTTCTCTGTCATTCTTTCTCTTTCTCTCTGTCTGTATTTCTCTCTGTCTTTCTTTCTCTATGTCATTCCTTCTCTTTCTCTCTGTCTTTCTTTCTCTTTCTCTATGTCATTCCTTCTCTTTCTCTCTGTCATTCCTTCTCTTTCTCTCTGTCTGTCTTTCTCTATGTCATTCCTTCTCTTTCTCTCTGTCATTAATTCTCTTTCTCTCTGTCATTCTTTCTCTTTCTCTCTGTCATTCTTTCTCTTTCTTTCTGTCATTCCTTCTCTTTCTCTCTGTCATTCTTTCTCTTTCTCTCTGTCATTCCTTCTCTTTCTCTCTGTCATTCTTTCTCTTTCTCTATGTCATTCCTTCTCTTTCTCTCTGTCTGTCTTTCTCTATGCAATTCCTTCTCTTTCTCTCTGTCTGTCTTTCTCTATGTCATTCCTTCTCCTTCTCTCTGTCATTCCTTCTCTTTCTCTCTGTCATTCTTTCTCTTTCTCTCTGTCATTCCTTCTCTTTCTCTCTGTCATTCTTTCTCTTTCTCTATGTCATTCCTTCTCTTTCTCTCTGTCTGTCTTTCTCTATGTCATTCCTTCTCTTTCTCTCTGTCATTCCTTCTCTTTCTCTCTGTCATTCTTTCTCTTTCTCTCTGTCATTCCTTCTCTTTCTCTCTGTCATTCTTTCTCTTTCTCTATGTCATTCCTTCTCTTTCTCTCTGTCTTTCATTCTCTTTCTCTACGTCATTCCTTCTCTTTCTCTCTGTCTTTCTTTCTCTCTGTCATTCCTTCTCTTTCTCTCTGTCTTTCTTTCTCTTTCTCTGTCATTCCTTCTCTTTCTCTCTGTCATTCCTTCTCTTTCTCTCTGTCTTTCTTTCTCTCTGTCTTTCTTTCTATTTCTCTATGTCTTTCATTCTCTTTCTGTCTGTCTTTCTCTCTGTCTTTCTTTCTCTCTCTCTCTGTCTTTCTTTCTCTTTCTCTCTGTCTGTCTTTCTCTCTGTCTTTCTTTCTCTTTCTCTGTCTTTCTCTCTGTCTTTCTTTCTCTTTCTCTCTGTCTGTCTTTCTCTATGCAATTCCTTCTCTTTCTCTCTGTCTGTCTTTCTCTATGTCATTCCTTCTCCTTCTCTCTGTCATTCCTTCTCTTTCTCTCTGTCATTCTTTCTCTTTCTCTCTGTCATTCCTTCTCTTTCTCTCTGTCATTCTTTCTCTTTCTCTATGTCATTCCTTCTCTTTCTCTCTGTCTGTCTTTCTCTATGTCATTCCTTCTCTTTCTCTCTGTCATTCCTTCTCTTTCTCTCTGTCATTCTTTCTCTTTCTCTCTGTCATTCCTTCTCTTTCTCTCTGTCATTCTTTCTCTTTCTCTATGTCATTCCTTCTCTTTCTCTCTGTCTTTCATTCTCTTTCTCTACGTCATTCCTTCTCTTTCTCTCTGTCTTTCTTTCTCTCTGTCTTTCTTTCTCTTTCTCTGTCATTC
Organism: Oncorhynchus gorbuscha; assembly: GCF_021184085.1. Lineage (NCBI taxonomy): Eukaryota > Metazoa > Chordata > Actinopteri > Salmoniformes > Salmonidae > Oncorhynchus > Oncorhynchus gorbuscha. Next base: position 82,067,383 of record NC_060176.1, read on the forward strand.
CTTCTCTTTCTCTCTGTCATTCCTTCTCTTTCTCTCTGTCTTTCTTTCTCTCTGTCTTTCTTTCTATTTCTCTATGTCTTTCATTCTCTTTCTGTCTGTCTTTCTCTCTGTCTTTCTTTCTCTCTCTCTCTGTCTTTCTTTCTCTTTCTCTCTGTCTGTCTTTCTCTCTGTCTTTCTTTCTCTTTCTCTGTCTTTCTCTCTGTCTTTCTTTCTCTTTCTCTCTGTCTGTCTTTCTCTCTGTCTTTCTTTCTCTTTCTCTCTGTCTGTCTTTCTCTCTGTCTTTCTTTCTCTTTCTCTGTCTTTCATTCTCTTTCTCTCTGTCTTTCATTCTCTCTCTCTCTGTCTTTCATTCTCTTTCTCTGTCTTTCATTCTCTCATTTTCTTTCTCTCTGTGTGACTGTCTTTCATTCTCTTTCTCTCTGTCTTTCTTTCTCACATTTTCTTTCTCTCTGTGTGACTGTCGTTCATTCCTTTTCTCTCTGTCTTTCTTTCTCTAATTTTCTTTCTCTCTATGTGCATTTTTCTTTGTGTACATAGCTACACCAGTAGTAGGACTTGCTTGTCTGACCTCAGCCTCTATTGGCATTGACTTGGCCTCCCGGATGGCGCAGTGGTTAAGGGCGCTGTACTGCAGCGCCAGCTGTGCCACCAGAGTCTCTGGGTTTGCTCCCAGGCTCTGTTGTGACCGGCCGCGACCGGGAGGTCCGTGTTTATAGTCGTTGTTTATAGGGAAAATACGGAATATTATCAACTATAAATACGAGCAGAATATTATAAACTATAAATACGAGCAGAGTATTATAAACTAAAAATACGAGCAGAATATTATAAACTATAAACACGAGCAGAATATTATAAACTATAAATACGAGCAGAATATTATAAACTATAAATACAAGCAGAATATTATAAACTATAAATACCAGCAGAATATTATAAACTATAAATACCAGCAGAATATTATAAACTATAAATACCAGCAGAATATTATAAACTATAAATACGAGCAGAATATTATAAACTATAAATACCAGCAGAATATTATAAACTATAAATACCAGCAGAATATTATAAACTATAAATACCAGCAGAATATAAACTATAAAACTATAAATACCAGCAGAATATTATAAACTATAAATACCAGCAGAATATTATAAACTATAAATACCAGCAGAATATTATAAACTATAAATACCAGCAGAATATTATAAACTATAAATACCAGCAGAATATTATAAACTATAAATACCAGCAGAATATTACATTGGGGGCAAAGAAAACATTACAATCGACACTTCACTTGACCAAAGAACATTTCTCAACAGAATGAAATAAAACACTTGCGAACTACTTTTAAAAATTCAAAATGTCAGAGTCAATTGGAGTGTCTGTATTCCCTGCCCCCACATCATAGCAGTAGCTTAAGCATAATGATAATAGCCACACCACACCAAATGCCTACAAACGTTTCTAAACTCTCCTCCCAGCCCTCTGATGTCATGGCTGAAGGCTCTGTGAAGGGTCCTGCCCTGTGTGTACTCACCGGTGTGTGTGTGTGTGTGTGTGTGTGTGTGTGTGTGTGTGTGTGTGTGTGTGTGTGTGTGTGTGTGTGTGTGTGTGTGTGTGTGTGTGTGTGTGTGTGTGTGTGTGTGTGTGTGTGTGTGTGTGTGTGTGTGTGTGTGTGTGTATTCATCATCTTAGGAGGGCCAACAGAGTGGTGTGTGGTCTACCTTGTTGCCTGACACACACACACACACACACACACACACACACACACACACACACACACACACACACACACACACACACACACACACACACACACACACACACACACACACACACACACACACACACACACACACACACACACACACACACACACACACACACACACACACACACACAGACTCTGGAGGGAGAGGAGAGAATAAACAGGACAGGAAATGAGATATTGCAGCGAAGAATGGGACAGAGAACGAGTTTGGGTCTCAATACACAACACATTTCATCTCCTCTACAAGATGGCACCGACGGAAAAGAGCGTCATCTTACGAGTTCCAACCCAACTTTTTTTTGTACATTTGCCTGCTGGCCTTACTGTGTGGATAGGAACATTAGCCTGCTGGCCTTAGTGTGTGGATAGGAACATTAGCCTGCTGGTCTTACTGGGTCTATAGGAACATTAGCCTGCTGGCCTTACTGTGTGGATAGGAACATTAGCCTGCTGGCCTTACTGTGTGGATAGGAACATTAGCCTGCTGGCCTTACTGTGTGGATAGGAACATTAGCCTGCTGGCCTTACTGTGTGGATAGGAACATTAGCCTGCTGGCCTTACTGTGTGGATAGGAACATTAGCCTGCTGTCCTTACTGAGTGGATAGGAACCTTAGCCTGCTGGCCTTACTGGGTCTATAGGAACATTAGCCTGCTGGTCTTACTGAGTCTATAGGAACATTAGCCTGCTGGCCTTACTGTGTGGATAGGAACATTATCCTGCTGGCCTTACTGTGTGGATAGGAACATTAGCCTGCTGGCCTTACTGTGTGGATAGGAACATTAGCCTGCTGGCCTTACTGTGTGGATAGGAACATTAGCCTGCTGGCCTTACTGTGTGGATAGGAACATTAGCCTGCTGGTCTTACTGTGTGGATAGGAACATTAACCTGCTGGCCTTACTGAGTCTATAGGAACATTAGCCTGCTGGCCTTACTGTGTGGATAGGAACATTAGCCTGCTGGCCTTACTGTGTGGATAGGAACATTAGCCTGCTGGCCTTACTGTGTGGATAGGAACATTAGCCTGCTGGCCTTACTGTGTGGATAGGAACATTATTAGTGGATAGGAACCTTATACTGGGTCTATAGGAACATTAGCCTGCTGGTCTTACTGAGTAGGAACATTAGCCTGGGTCTGTGTGGATAGGAACATTAGCCTGCTGGCCTTACTGTGTGGATAGGAACATTAGCCTGCTGGCCTTACTGTGTGGATAGGAACATTAGCCTGCTGGCCTTACTGTGTGGATAGGAACATTAGCCTGCTGGCCTTACTGTGTGGATAGGAACATTAGCCTGCTGGCCTTACTGTGTGGATAGGAACATTAGCCTGCTGGCCTTACTGAGTGGATAGGAACATTAGCCTGCTGGCCTTACTGGGTCTATAGGAACATTAGCCTGCTGGTCTTACTGAGTCTATAGGAACATTAGCCTGCTGGCCTTACTGTGTGGATAGGAACATTAGCCTGCTGGCCTTACTGTGTGGATAGGAACATTAGCCTGCTGGCCTTACTGTGTGGATAGGAACATTAGCCTGCTGGCCTTACTGTGTGGATAGGAACATTAGCCTGCTGGCCTTACTGTGTGGATAGGAACATTAGCCTGCTGGTCTTACTGTGTGGATAGGAACATTAGCCTGCTGGCCTTACTGAGTCTATAGGAACATTAGCCTGCTGGCCTTACTGAGTCTATAGGAACATTAGCCTGCTGGCCTTACTGAGTGGATAGGAACATTAGCCTGATGTCCTTACTGGGTCGATAGGAACATTAGCCTGCTGGTCCTACTGGGTCTATAGGAACATTAGCCCAAGCTATTTAGGAGGGATATAACACCTGGCACAAATTATTGCGTAATTCAGTTTGTCCTGCTGAGGGGTGCCCTATACCTGTACCTGTGCCCAGAGGGGAGTAAAGATCTCCTCCAGGCCTGTCTGTTTGACTCCAAGTACCTTGGGGAGGGCCCTGACCTTAAAGATCACATCCTGTCTGTTTGACTCCAAATACCTTGGGGAGGGCCCTGACCTTAAAGATCTCATCCAGGCCTGTCTGTTTGACTCCAAGTACCTTGGGGAGGGCCCTGACCTTAAAGATCTCATCCAGGCCTGTCTGTTTGACTCCAAGTTCCTTGGGGAGGGCCCTGACCTTAAAGATCTCATCCACGCCTGTCAGTTTGTCTCCAAGTACCTTGGGGAGGGCCCTGACCTTAAAGATCTCATCCACGCCTGTCAGTTTGTCTCCAAGTACCTTGGGGAGGGCCCTGACCTTAAAGATCTCATCCAGGCCTGTCAGTTTGTCTCCAAGTACCTTGCTTGCTGTGGTAATAATCCTTCTCATAATGTTTCTCTGGCTGACAGTGGCATTGCCAAACCAATAAAACAATACAAAAAGTAAAAATACTCTCAATGAGAGATTTGTAAAACAGAGTCAGTATAGTACAGTCTACATTAAAAGATCCCAGCTTTTTGAGAAAGTACAGAAATATGACTTCAACTCTGACTCAACTGTTCCACTGTTCATACCGGACCCTATTCCTTTGTTCCATGGTCTACCAAAACGCTGCAGGCGTCGACGCGGGAGACGAGGTGGAGTCTTGGTGAATCTGAAGATGAAGAGAAAATCTAACGGTTCTCCCCCTTCGTAGGAAAATGTCCAGTCACTCGAGAATAACATGGATGAGCTTAGTTTGAGAGTCTCCTATCAGAGAGACTTGAAAGGCTGTGTGTATGTGATAACTGAAAATGATGTTCCATTCTAGGAGTGACTTTTTTCAGCAGGTCACTGTGATAACTGAAAATGATGTTCCATTCTAGGAGTGACTTTTTCAGCAGGTCACTGTGATAACTGAAAATTATGTTCCATTCTAGGAGTGACTTTTTCAGCAGGTCACTGTGATAACTGAAAATTATGTTCCATTCTAGGAGTTAGCTGCCTTGTTCAGGTAAATATAAAGTAAAAACAGATTTTGGGAATTTTAGCAAATTTCTGAAACATTTCAAACGGAAATATCATATATAAGTACTCAGTACTTTGTTGAAACACCTTTGGCAGCAATTACAGCCTTGAGACTTCTTGGGTCTGACGCTACAAGCTTGGCACACCTCTATTTGGGGAGTTTCTCCCATTCTTCTCTGCAGATCTTCTCAAACTCTGTCAGGTTGGATGGGGAGCATCACTGCACAGCTATTTTCAGGTCTTTCCAGAGAATTTTATTTTATTTTTAATTTTACCTTTATTTAACCAGGCAAGTCAGTTAAGAACATATTCTTATTTTCAATGACGGCCTGGGAACAGTGGGTTAACTGCCTGTTCAGGGGCAGAACAACAGATTTGTACCTTGTCAGCTCGGGGGTTTGAACTCACAACCTTCTGGTTACTAGTCCAACGCTCTAACCACTAGGCTACGCTGCCGCCCCAAGATGTTTGATAAGGTTCAAGTCCAGGCCCTGGCTGGGCCATTCAAGGACATTCAGAGACTTGTCCGAAGCAACTCCTGCATTGTCTTGGCTGTGGGTCGTTGTCCTGTTGGAAAGTGAATCTTCGCCCAGACTGAGGTCCTGAGAGCTCTGGAGGAGGTTTTCATCAAGGATCTCTCTGTACTTTGCTCCGTTCATCTTTCCCTCGATCCTGACTAGTCTCCCAGTCCCTGCCGCTGTAAAAACATCCCCACAGGATGATGCTGCCACCACCATGCTTTAGCATAAGGATGCTGCCAGGTTTAGACATTTAGCTAGGTAGCTAGCTAGCTAAACAATGAACTGGCATAATCCCAACTCATACTACTACCAATAATGAACTGATTGTCCTAGCTGTAGTTTGAGCCTGCAGGTAGCTAAAGCTAACCAACTAGGTTCAATGTTAGCTAATTAGTCAACATTAGCTTGTAACTAGCAATGCAAATGGCTCTGAGATATGAATAATATTACTACACAGATCAAACACATAACTTTAGCTAGCGATACAGACAGCTGACGTTAGCTAGCCAGCTAACAGTAAACTTTAACTTGCAATGAAAATGACTTTCTGACAAAATTTGAAACGCATAATATCTGAAAACGTAGCTAGTCTCTGACCCGTACACATGGATGAACACGTCACAGACTGGAACCATTTAACTCCGTTTTGTTTGTAGCTACTTCTTGTTTGGCCAGCGTTGTGTCAAGTCACTCCGGTTCACACTGACCGTGGCGTGGGCAGAAAGTAGCCCATCGCTTTTCCCCAAATGATCTGTCGATAGCGATTAGCCTGCTAAATTCAGGGTATCAATGTTGTTGGGAAAAGTAGCAACACTTGTGTAGTTCTCGGTGTATAACGTGATATCTTTTAAAAAAACGGCCCGATAGAAAGGACTGTCAACACATATTGAACAGCTCATGTTATAGACAGAAGCATGCTACATGGCAGACCAATCCAAACTCATCTCCCGGCATGTTCAGCCCATCCAATATGTCAGCCAATCATGGCTAGAGGGAAGGTTTCCGTCTTGTTCTGTTTCTAAACTAACTAGGATCGTAATTTAACAATGTTATTTGTATTTATGGGAAGTTTGTTATTTTAAACTTCACATGTACCAGAAAGTACATCTGCCAAAAAAAACACATTTAGATAAAAAAATAAAAGTTTACATTCAAATGTCTCTCCTGTGAGGTAGTGATGTAGAGACAGACACCTAGTTTCCTAGGAAACGAGTCACAAATGTTTTTCATGACGCAAAAAAAGGATAATTATACACTGTTTGTTTAAAACATTCACAACATTGCAAGAATGTTGCCAGAACACATTTAGTCCACATTTAGTCCACATTTAGTCCACATTTAGTCCACATTTAGTCTGTTCTTTAAAGGTTCCCAGAATGTTTCATTATGTTGTGGGAACAGTCTGGTGAGAACATTGTGGGGGACAATCACAAACAAATATGTTTCCAAAACGCAAAAACTGTGCAGTTGTGCTGGTCGGTGAACCTTGCTGGAAAGTTGTGTGTGTGTGTGGGTGAACCCACTGTATGTTAACATACAGTTCTCTCAACATTCATCTGTTTAGTATCAGACTGTTCCCCTTTCTGCTGGGTTTACAGGGTTCACACAGCCAAGGGCGTTGCCGGGACGTTGCCGGGGGGTTGCCGGGACGTTGCCGGGGGGTTGCCGGGACGTTGCCGGGGGGTTGCCGGGACATTGCCGGGGGAAAACAGGAGACCTGTGGAATGCCTCTATAACACTTTCGCGTTAAGCACGACATGGCTTGTAAGCATGTTAGCATGTTAGCCTGTTAGCATGTGGTCCTTCTGTAGCTCAGTTGGTAGAGCATGGCGCTTGTAACGCCAGGGTAGTGGGTTTGATTCCCGGGACCACCCATACGTAGAATGTATGCACACATGACTGTAAGTCTCTTTGGATAAAAGCGTCTGCTAAATGATATATATTTTATTGTTAGCATTTTAGCCTGTTGGCCTGTTAGCCTGTTCTACTGTGCTGCCATTTGTACAGGAATTTATTCTGCCTCTCCTCAAAATAAATACAAATCAAACATTTAACCATCAAAACCTTCTTCTTCTTCGACTTTATCAAATCACTGTAAAAACAAAAAAACAACATACTTAAGGAGCAGATGGCCTACAGTGTACACACACACACACACACACACACACACACACACACACACACACACACACACACACACACACACACACACACACACACACACACACACACACACACACACACACACACACACACACACACACACACACACACACACACACACACACACACACACACACACACACACCACGGTTGAGAGCGTTGGGCGAATAATAAAAAGGTCCCTGATTTGAATCCCCAACTATGTATATAACATCTTAACATCTGTCGACATGGTCTGGATAAGACTGTTTACTACTAAAATCATCCCTTTAGAAAAGTCACTTGTTATGAATTACAAGGTGTCCCCAACCTCTTGGCCTGAAGTTTGGGAACATTTTAATGTTCTCATTAATAATTGAATAAGTCTTGCTAAAACGCTCTCCTGCAAGACCATTCTGCTTAATATTAAATGAAAGTTATACTAAAAGTGCATGTCAAGAACAGGTGTTGAGACTTCCTCTCTACCTCTCTCATTTAAGCTGAATCTGGGCAATACTCTCTCTCTCTCTCTCTCTCTCTCTCTCTCTCTCTCTCTCTCTCTCTCTCTCTCTCTCTCTCTCTCTCTCTCTCTCTCTCTCTCTCTCTCTCTCTCTCTCTCTTTAAACCTTTAAACATAGGTTTAAAGATTAACCTCTTGTTAAACCAACCACAGTGTCATATATATAAAATGCTTTTCGGCAAAAGCATACCTAGCCCAGAACATACCTAGCCCAGAACATACCTAGCCCAGAACATACCTAGCCCAGAACATACCTAGCCCAGATCATACCTAGCCCAGATCATACCTAGCCCAGATCATACCTAGCCCAGATCATACCTAGCCCAGATCATACCTAGCCCAGATCATACCTAGCCCAGAACATACCTAGCCCAGATCATACCTAGCCCAGAACATACCTAGCCCAGAACATACCTAGCCCAGATCATACCTAGCCCAGAACATACCTAGCCCAGAACATACCTAGACCAGAACATACCTAGCCCAGAACATACCTAGCCCAGAACATACCTAGCCCAGAACATACCTAGCCCAGAACACACCTAGCCCAGAACATACCTAGCCCAGATCATACCTAGCCCAGAACATACCTAGCCCAGAACATACCTAGACCAGAACATAGTCCAGTTGACAAATTATTACAAACAGTAACCAGCCAAGCAGAAGCGTTACAAAACTCAGAAATAGAGAGAAAATGAATCCCTTACCTTTGATGATCTTCATATGGTGGCACTCAGAAGACATTCATTAACTCAATAAATGTTCCTTTTTTTCCATGAAGTCTCTTTATATCCAAAAACCTCTGTTTTGTTAGAAGCCTTTTCTTCAGTTAATCCACAGGCTCAAACTCAGTCAAAACAATCAGTCAAAACAATCAGTCAAAACAATCAGACAAAACAATCAGACAAAAAATACAACTTGTATCCGTAAAGTTCATAGAAACATGTCAAATGATGTTTATATTCAATCCTCAGGTTGTTTTTTAGCCTAAATGATCTATAATATTTCAACCGGACAATAACGTCGTCAATATAAAAGGTAAACAAGAAATGCACATGCGCCATGAAAAAATGCTGCGTCACGTTAGGGTCCACTCGTTCAGACTAGTCTTACTCCCTCATTTATAAGAATTACAAGCCTGCAACGGTTTCTAAAGACTGTTGACATCTAGTGGAAGGCATAGGAACTGCACATGGAGTCCTAAGTCAATGGATACTGTAATGGCATAGAATAGAAAAAATAAAAAAAACACTACTTCCTGAATGGATTTTTCTCAGGTTTTCGCCTGCTAAATCAGTTCTATTATACTCACAGTAACTATCTTAACAGTTTTGGAAACTTTAGAGTGGTTTCTATCCAAATCTGCCAATTATGTGCATATCATATCTTCTGGGCCCGAGTAAATAATAATAATAATATATGCCATTTAGCAGACGCTTTTATCCAAAGCGACTTACAGTCATGTGTGCATAGCAGGCCATTTAATTTGGGCATGGTTTTCATCCAAAATTCCGAATGCTGCCCCCTACCCTAGAGAGGTTAAAGACTAATTTTTAAGCCTCAAGACAGCTGAGACGTGGATTGTGTATGTGTGCCATTCAGAGGATGACTGGGCAAGACAAAACATTTAAGTGACTTTGAACGGGGTCTGGTAGTAGGTGTCTTTGAACAGGGTATGGTAGTAGGTGCCTTTGAACAGGGTCTGGTAGTAGGTGCCTTTGAACAGGGTATGGTAGTAGGTGCCTTTGAACAGGGTCTGGTAGTAGGTGCCTTTGAACAGGGTATGGTAGTAGGTGCCTTTGAACAGGGTCTGGTAGTAGGTGCCTTTGAACGGGGTATGGTAGTAGGTGCCTTTGAACAGGGTATGGTAGTAGGTGCCTTTGAACAGGGTATGGTAGTAGGTGCCTTTGAACAGGGGTATGGTAGTAGGTGCCTTTGAACAGGGTATGGTAGTAGGTGCCTTTGAACAGGGTATGGTAGTAGGTGCCTTTGAACAGGGTCTGGTAGTAGGTGCCTTTGAACGGGGTATGGTAGTAGGTGCCTTTGAACAGGGTATGGTAGTAGGTGCCTTTGAACAGGGTATGGTAGTAGGTGCCTTTGAACAGGTTATGGTGGTAGGTGCCTTTGAAAGGGGTCTGGTAGTAGGTGCCTTTGAACAGGGTATGGTACACCGGTTTGAATGTGTCAAGAACTGCAAGGCTGCTGGGTTTGTCACGCTTCCTGTGAGTATCAAGAATAGTCAACCACCCAAAGGACATCCAGCCAACTGGACACAACGGTGGGAAGTATTGGAGTCAACATGGGGCCAGCATCCCAGTGGAACGCTTTAGACACCTTGTAGAGTCAACATGGAGCCAGCATCCCTGTGGAACGCTTTAGACACCTTGTAGAGTCAACATGGGGCCAGCATCCCTGTGGAAAGCTTTAGACACCTTGTAGAGCCAACATGGGGCCAGCATCCCAGTGGAACGCTTTAGACACCTTGTAGATCCTCTGCCCCGAAGAAGTGAGGCTGTTCTGAGGGCAAACGTGGGGTGTAACTCAATATTAGTGAAGGTTTTCCTAATCTTTGGTATACTTAGTGTATCTTCAACAGTAAATTAAGGAATGACTGTGTCCCAATTGGTCCCCCTATAGGCCCTGAAAAAAAGTACTGCACTATTTAGGCAATAGGAACGCACGAAGTGTCTGTGATACTGCAGACTTCTGTCTAGAATTAAGAGGACAAAGTGCACTTTAAAAAGAAGTCAAAATAAGTCTACTAAATAAGGAATATGGTGCCATTTGGGACACGAGGAGAACGAGAGAGATCAAGTTTCCCCTTGACACGGTCATTACGTCTGTGGATGGATACAGGGCCTGTCTTCCTCCTGACGGGCCCCAGAAAACACAATGCAGCGACCTGTGTTCGTGTCACAAAACGGCACGCCACGAACCAACGCTCTGCGCTGGTGAAATAAAATTGCCCTGTATAGGGAATGGTGTTCCACATGTTAACTGGTAGTCACCCATCATGTTCTGTATGTTTCTGTTAGATTGCGTTAGATCAGGCTCACAGTGGATGATGTTTCTATTAGATTGCGTTAGATCAGGCTCACAGTGGATGATGTTTCTGTGAGATTGCGTTAGATCAGGCTCACAGAGGATGATGTTTCTGTGAGATTGCGTTAGATCAGGCTCACAGAGGATGATGTTTCTGTGAGATTGCGTTAGATCAGGCTCACAGAGGATGATGTTTCTGTGAGATTGCGTTAGATCAGGCTCACAGAGGATGATGTTTCTATTAGATTGCGTTAGATCAGGCTCACGGAGGATGATGTTTCTGTGAGATTGCGTTAGATCAGGCTCACGGAGGATGATGTTTCTGTGAGATTGCGTTAGATCAGGCTCACAGAGGATGATGTTTCTATTAGATTGCGTTAGATCAGGCTCACAGAGGATGATGTTTCTATTAGATTGCGTTAGATCAGGCTCACGGAGGATGATGTTTCTGTGAGATTGCGTTAGATCAGGCTCACAGAGGATGATGTTTCTATTAGATTGCGTTAGATCAGGCTCACGGAGGATGATGTTTCTGTGAGATTGCGTTAGATCAGGCTCACAGAGGATGATGTTTCTGTGAGATTGCGTTAGATCAGGCTCACAGAGGATGATGTTTCTGTGAGATGGCGTTAGATCAGGCTCACAGAGGATGATGTTTCTATTAGATTGCGTTAGATCAGGCTCACGGAGGATTCTAGTTCTTCTGCAGTTGGAGCAGTTGGATGGTCCACCACTGAAAGCCCTGACGGTCTACGATGCGGCAAAGCTAACTAGACAACTAGACAACGTTTTTTAAGCTTTGTTTTGACATTTCATATGAATATGAAAGGTAACAAGGGGAAGAGGGTCTTTGAGTTCAAATCACAACCTTTTACGTGACATCGGAATACTTTCTCGAACTTGCCTAATTTAAAATAAGGGTTAATTTTTTTTAAAATGATTTAGATCATTTTGCTTTTCCAACTTTACAGCAACTGTGAGTCTTGTGGACTCAAAGTCTACAGAGGCAGAAACACTACAGGCAATGTCAACATGCCTGAAGTATGTACCTGACTGCAAGAGGGGCGGTGGGAGGGCCAATGAGGAAGGGGATGAGAAGGGGGCAGTGGGAGGGCCAATGAGGAAAGGGATGAGAAGGGGGCAGTGGGAGGGCCAATGAGGAAGGGGGTGAGAAGGGGGCAGTGGGAGGGCCAATGAGGAAGGGGGTGAGAAGGGGGTAGTGGGAGGGCCAATGAGGAAGGGGATGAGAAGGGGGAAGTGGGAGGGCCAATGAGGAAGGGGGTGAGAAGAGGGCAGTGGGAGGGCCAATGAGGAAGGGGGTGAGAAGAGGGCAGTGGGAGGGCCAATGAGGAAGGGGGTGAGAAGAGGGCAGTGGGAGGGCCAATGAGGAAGGGGGTGATAGAGTTGTTAGGAAGTTAAAGTCAACAAAGCCTGTTCCGTCGTCTTACAGTTTATTATCAATCTAATCTGTGTTTCCACAAGCCTGTGCCAGAAAGGTTTTTTACAAATCTTTTTTTTATAGATTTTTGGGCGATTGTACATCCATTTTGTGATGCAATAAATAAATTTTGACACTTTTTTTTTTGTTGACGGACAAAGGTTTACATAACACTCTCCAAGACACTCACTAAATTGTGTTCCACAGAATGACAACAGCCGACAGTAGAATAGGCCTTAACTCTGTAAAATACATTCTGCACCATGGACTGGTGATAATCCCTGTTGAGTTTATGGACTGGTGATAATCCCTGTTGAGTTTATGGACTGGAGATAATCCCTGTTGAGTTTATGGACTGGTGATAATCCCTGTTGAGTTTATGGACTGGAGATAATCCCTGTTGAGTTTATGGACTGGTGATAATCCCTGTTGAGTTTATGGACTGGAGATAATCCCTGTTGAGTTTATGGACTGGTGATAATCCCTGTTGAGTTTATGGACTGGTGATAATCCCTGTTGAGTTCATGGACTGGTGATAATCCCTGTTGAGTTTATGGACTGGTGATAATCCCTGTTGAGTTTATGGACTGGTGATAATCCCTGTTGAGTTTATGGACTGGAGATAATCCCTGTTGAGTTTATGGACTGGTGATAATCCCTGTTGAGTTTGTGGACTGGTGATAATCCCTGTTGAGTTTATGGATGGGTGATAATCCCTGTTGAGTTTATGGACTGGTGATAATCCCTGTTGAGTTTATGGATGGGTGATAATCCCTGTTGAGTTTATGGACTGGTGATAATCCCTGTTGAGTTTATGGACTGGTGATAATCCCTGTTGAGTTCATGGACTGGTGATAATCCCTGTTGAGTTTATGGACTGGTGATAATCCCTGTTGAGTTTATGGATGGGTGATAATCCCTGTTGAGTTTATGGACTGGTGATAATCCCTGTTGAGTTTATGGACTGGTGATAATCCCTGTTGAGTTTATGGACTGGTGATAATCCCTGTTGAGTTCATGGACTGGTGATAATCCCTGTTGAGTTCATGGACTGGTGATAATCCCTGTTGAGTTTATGGACTGGTGATAATCCCTGTTGAGTTCATGGACTGGTGATAATCCCTGTTGAGTTCATGGACTGGTGATAATCCCTGTTGAGTTCATGGACTGGTGATAATCCCTGTTGAGTTTATGGACTGGTGATAATCCCTGTTGAGTTCATGGACTGGTGATAATCCCTGTTGAGTTTATGGACTGGTGATAATCCCTGTTGAGTTTATGGACTGGTGATAATCCCTGTTGAGTTTATGGACTGGTGATAATCCCTGTTGAGTTTATGGACTGGTGATAATCCCTGTTGAGTTCATGGACTGGTGATAATCCCTGTTGAGTTTATGGACTGGTGATAATCCCTGTTGAGTTTATGGACTGGTGATAATCCCTGTTGAGTTTATGGACTGGTGATAATCCCTGTTGAGTTTATGGAGTGTTCTGGTCAAATCAGATCACAATGTGTTCTCAACCTCAATCCAACCTCACTCCAATATTTACATTTAGCTAATTACTCGTTGAGTATAGTTTACAAACTCGATAGTACAGAGACCAACGTCTCAACCAAATATTACCCACAATGCTCAGTGGGGTATTTGTAAACATTTTTTAGCTAGGTAGTTGATGTTAGCCAGGGCTAGTCTGCTGTACCTACACCAATACTCTGGTACTAAATCTTATCGTATTTTAAAAACATTTATATTGACTGATCTAACATTTCCCCATTTTCTCTCTTGTCTATTGCAGACATACTGTATAGTGAGCAATATGTTTGGAACATGGAAACGCAATCACAGTATCGAATCGTACAGAGAGAAGGACAGACAGAGAGAGGACAGACAGAGAGAGGACAGACAGAGAGGACAGACAGAGAGAGGACAGACAGAGAGAAGGACAGACAGAGAGGACAGACAGAGAGAGGACAGACAGAGAGAAGGACAGACAGAGAGAGAGGACAGATAGAGAGGACAGACAGAGACAGAGATGACAGACAGAGATGAAAGACAGAGACGACCGACAGAGAGAGAGAGGACAGACGGAGAGGACAGACAGAGAGAGGACAGCGATGAGGGCATAAATAGGACAGACAGAGAAATGACAGACAGGGAGGACAGACAGAAAGGACAGATAGAAAGGACAGATAGAGAGGACAGAGAAAAAGGACAGACAGAGAGAGAGAGGACAGACAGAGAGAGGACAGACAGAGAGAGGACAGACAGAGAGAAGGACAGACAGAGAGGACAGACAGAGAGAGGACAGACAGAGAGAAGGACAGACAGAGAGAGAGGACAGACAGAGAGGACAGACAGAGAAAGAGATGACAGACAGAGATGAAAGACAGAGACGACCGACAGAGAGAGAGAGGACAGACGGAGAGGACAGACAGAGAGAGGACAGCGATGAGGGCATAAATAGGACAGACAGAGAAATGACAGACAGGGAGGACAGACAGAAAGGACAGATAGAAAGGACAGATAGAGAGGACAGAGAAAAAGGACAGACAGAGAGAGAGAGGACAGACAGAGAGAGGACAGACAGAAAGAGAGAGGACAGACAGAAAGAGAAAGGTGAGACAGAACGAGAGAGGACAGACAAAAAGTGAATGGACAGACAGAGAGAGGACAGACAGAGAGAGGACAGACAGAGAGAGAGGACAGAAAGAGAGAGGACAGACAGAGACAGGACAGACAGAAAGAGGACAGACAGAAAGAGAGAGGACAGACAGAAAGAGAGAGGACAGACAGAAAGAGGACAGACAGAGAGAGGACAGACAGAGAGAGGACAGACATAGAGAGAGGACAGAAAGAGAGAGGACAGGCAGAGAGAGAGAGGACAGACAGAGAGGGAGAGGACAGACAGAGAGAGGACATACAGAGAGAGAGGACAGACAGAGAGGACAGACAGAGAAAGAGATGACAGACAGAGATGAAAGACAGAGACGACCGACAGAGAGAGAGAAGACAGACGGAGAGGATAGACAAAGAGAGGACAGACTGAGAGAGAGAGGACAGACAGAGAGAGAGGACAGAAGAGAGAGGACAGACAGAGAGAGGACAGACAGAGAGAGGACAGACAGAGAGAGGACAGAGAGAGAGGACAGACAGAGAGGACAGAGAGAGATGACAGAAAGAAATATGACAGACAGAAAGAGAGGACAGACAGAGAGGACAGACAGAAAGAGAGAGGACATACAGAGAGAGAGAGGACATACAGAGAGAGGACAGAAAGAGAGAGGACAGACAGAGAGAGAGAGGACAGACAGAGAGGACAGACAGAGAGAGAGGACAGACAGAGAGGACAGACAGAGAGAACAGACAGAAAGAGAGAGGACAGACAGAAAGAGAGAGGACAGACAGAGAGGACAGAGAGAGAGAGAGAGAGAGAGAGAGAGAGAGAGGACAGACAGAGAGAGGACAGACAGAGAGGACAGACAGAAAGAGAGAGGACAGACAGAGAGAGAAAGGACAGACAGAGAGAGGACAGAGAGAAAGAGGACATACAGAGAGAGAGAAGACAGACAGAGGACAGACAGAAAGATGACAGACAGAAAGATGACAGACAGAAAGATGACAGACAGAGAGGACAGACAGAAATATGACAGACCGAAAGATGACAGACAGAAAGAGGACAGACAGCAAGAGGACAGAAAGATGACAGACAGAAAGAGGACAGGCAGAGAGGACAGACAGAGAGGACAGACAGAGAGGACAGACAGAAAGAGGACAGACAGAGAGGACAGACAGAAAGAGAGAGGACAGACAGAGAGGACAGACAGAAAGAGGACAGACAGAAAGAGGACAGACAGAGAGGACAGAAAGATGACAGAAAGAAAGAGGACAGACAGAGAGGACAGACAGAAAGAGGACAGACAGAGAGGACAGACAGAGAGCATAATAGAGACTATTAGATGCAGAGAAAAGAGACAACATTATCTAACCTTGAAGACCTTGACCAATCGCTAACCTCTGAAATAAAACACAGAAGCAATGAAACGTTTTTTTTTGTTGGTGAAAATGACAGGCACAAGGGGAAACTGTCACCTTAAATTAGTGAAGAAAACAATGTATCAAACTAGTCACATCTGGTTTTGGTGTAAAGAGTTTAAACTGATCTTGCTGATTCATTGTGAGGAGAAAAAATAAGTTATATCGTACAGTCTAAGAAAGTACAATAGACACAAAGCATTCCTCACGGGACCTTCCACTGCTGCAAGGGAGAGAAACTTTCAGCAATTACGGCCAATAACTTGGTTCTGTTTACTGATTTGTTGAGTTGTCTTGCAGTTAACGGCAGCAGGCACCAAACCAGGAACTGTAGAACACACACACACACACACACACACACACACACACACACACACACACACACACACACACACACACACACACACACACACACACACACACACACACACACACACACACACACACACACACACACACACACACACACACACACACACACACACACACACACACACACACACACACACACACACACACACCTCGTTACCGTGGCGTTGTTTTGACATCTCCATGTCATTGTTTCCTCGAACCCTTTCTTAATTTCTTTTAAATTTTCTCTCCCTTTTTAATAAAAAAAACAAAAAACCTTTATTTATTTTTTATCTTTATCCTTGGAACAGAATCCTGGAACAGTCAGGTTAGAGATATTTCTCTTTGCCAGGGATAGAAAGGTCCTTCATTTTCTTCCCCACACGAGGTCATTCAGGGTTGTTGTTGACCGCTGTTTTCATTCCCAAGGAGAGGACGTGTCTTCATGAGGACGTTTCTTCATTTGTCCAGTTAATCACCGGTCTTGTCTCCCTTCACGACACTGTCCTTTTGAATCATTTCTTCTCCTCGGGAGATCAGAGTTCACGAAGGAACTTTCACTTGCACAGTTGCTTCTTGATTGCTTTTGTGAAACACCTCCCTTGTAACTAAGGCTGGGATTTTACAAATTTGACTTTTTTTGGGGGGGGGGGGTATCTGTACTTTATTTTTGATAACTTTTACTGCACTACATTCCTAAAGAAAATTATTAACTTTTTACTCCGTACATTTTCCCTGACACCCAAAAGCTACATTTTGAATGCTCAGCAGGACAGGAAAATGGTCTATTTCACACACTTATGAAGAGGACATCCCTGATCACCCCTACTGCCTCTGATCTGAAGGACTCACTAAACAGAGAACATCCCTGGTCATCCCTACTGCCTCTGATCTGGAGGACTCACTAAACAGAGAACATCCCTGGTCATCCCTAATGCCTCTGATCTGGAGGACTCACTAAACAAAGAACATCCCTGCTCGACCCTACTGCCTCTGATCTGGAGGACTTACTAAACAGAGAACATCCCTGGTCATCCCGACTAGCCTCTGATCTGGAGGACTCACTAAACAGAGAACATCCCTGGTCATCCCGACTAGCCTCTGATCTGGAGGACTCACTAAACAGAGAACATCCCTGGTCATCCCGACTAGCCTCTGATCTGGAGGACTCACTAAAAAGAGAACATCCCTGGTCATCCCTACTGCCTCTGATCTGGAGGACTCACTAAACAGAGAACATCCCTGGTCATCCCTACTGCCTCTGATCTGGAGGACTCACTAAACAGAGAACATTCCTGGTCATCCCTACTGCCTCTGATCTGGAGGACTCACTAAACAGAGAACATCCTTGGTCATCCCTACTGCCTCTGATCTGGTGGACTCACTAAACAGAGAACATCCCTGCTCGACCCTACTGCCTCTGATCTGGAGGTCTCACTAAACAGAGAACATCCTTGGTCATCCCTACTGCCTCTGATCTGGAGGACTCACTAAAACACATGTTTCATTTGTAAATGATGTCTGAGTGTTGGAGCATGCCCCCTGTGTGATAAGTTTGCGTCTAGGCGCAGGAGAGCAGGGAAGCTGAGAAGCATATTTTAATAGGACAGTCCACCAACGCACAATCGAAAAAAGTACGAAGCCCTCGACAACAGAGAACCCGTACGACGCCCTCGACCATAGAGAACCCGTACAACGCCCTCGACAACAGAGAACCCGTACAACGCCCTCGACAACAGAGAACCCGTACAACGCCCTCAACAACAGAGAACCCGTACAACGCCCTCGACAACAGAGAACCCGTACAACGCCCTCGACAACAGAGAACCCATGACACTTAAGAATCGGTGAAAACAAATAACGGCATAACCTCACTTTCATCACAATGAAAGACTAACCTCAGCAAACACATCACAATGAAAGACTAATCTCAGCAAACACATCACAATGAAAGACTAACCTCAGCAAACACATCACAGTGAAAGACTAATCTCAGCAAACACATCACAATGAAAGACTAACCTCAGCAAACACATCACAGTGAAAGACTAACCTCAGCAAACACATCACAATGAAAGACTAACCTCAGTGAGCACATCACAATGAAAGACTAACCTCAGCAAACACATCACAATGAAAGACTAACCTCAGCAAACACATCACAATGAAAGACTAACCTCAGTGAGCACATCACAATGAAAGACTAACCTCAGCAAACACATCACAATGAAAGACTAACCTCAGCAAACACATCACAATGAAAGACTAACCTCAGCAAACACATCACAATGAAAGACTAACCTCAGCAAACACATCACAATGAGACTAACCTCAGCAAACACATCACAATGAAAGACTAACCTCAGTGAGCACATCACAATGAAAGACTAACCTCAGCAAACACATCACAATGAAAGACTAACCTCAGCAAACACATCACGATGAAAGACTAACCTCAGTGAGCACATCACAATGAAAGACTAACCTCAGTGAGCACATCACAATGAAAGACTAATCTCAGCGAGCACATCACAATGAAAGACTAATCCCACACAAACTTAGGCAGGTAACAGGGTAAATATATACACACAGATCTTAACGCAAATGAAAAAGAACCAAAGACAAAACAAACAGAACAGGTAAAAGGGATGTGTGAAGAAGACCGGCGACGCCGACCGCCGAAGGAAGGAGCGAAGGAAGGAGCGAAGGAAGGAGCGAAGGAAGCTGCGAAGGAAGGAGCGAAGGAAGGAGCGAAGGAAGGAGCGAAGGAAGGAGCGAAGGAAGGAGCGAAGGAAGCAGCGAAGGAAGCAGCGAAGGAAGAAGCGAAGGAAGGAGCGAAGGAAGGAGCGAAGGAAGCAGCGAAGGAAGAAGCGAAGGAAGGAGCGAAGGAAGGAGCGAAGGAAGCAGCGAAGGAAGGAGCGAAGGAAGGAGCGAAGGAAGGAGCGAAGGAAGCAGCGAAGGAAGGAGCGAAGGAAGGAGCGAAGGAAGGAGCGAAGGAAGCAGCAAAGGAAGGAGCGAAGGAAGCAGCGAAGGAAGGAGCGAAGGAAGGAGCGAAGGAAGCAGCGAAGGAAGCAGCGAAGGAAGGAGCGAAGGAAGGAGCGAAGGAAGGAGCGAAGGAAGCAGCGAAGGAAGGAGCGAAGGAAGGAGCGAAGGAAGGAGCGAAGGAAGCAGCGAAGGAAGGAGCGAAGGAAGGAGCGAAGGAAGCAGCGAAGGAAGAAGCGAAGGAAGCAGCGAATGAAGAAGCGAAGGAAGGAGCGAAGGAAGGAGCGAAGGAAGGAGCGAAGGAAGCAGCGAAGGAAGCAGCGAAGGAAGGAGCGAAGGAAGGAGCGAAGGAAGGAGCGAAGGAAGAAGCAAAGGAAGGAGCGAAGGAAGGAGCGAAGGAAGGAGCGAAGGAAGGAGCGAAGGAAGGAGCGAAGGAAGGAGCGAAGGAAGAAGCGAAGGAAGGAGCGAAGGAAGGAGCGAAGGAAGGAGCGAAGGAAGCAGTGAAGGAAGAAGCGAAGGAAGGAGCGAAGGAAGCAGCGAAGGAAGAAGCGAAGGAAGGAGCGAAGGAAGCAGCGAAGGAAGGAGCGAAGGAAGCAGCGAAGGAAGGAGCGAAGGAAGGAGCGAAGGAAGCAGCGAAGGAAGGAGCTACCTTCGGTAGAAGTCGTGACAACCTGGCTATCCGTAAATTAAATAAAACAAGAAAATGGCGCCGTCTGGTTTTTGGAATATGATATGATTTATATTTTAGCAATTACATTTAATTTTGATACTTCTTAGGGCTGCAATCCCGTTAACGGGATCGATATGACAACAGCCAGTGAAAGTGCAGGGCGCCAAATTCAAAACAACAGAAATCTCATAATTAAAATGCCTGAAAAATACATGTCTTATACTGTTTTAAAGGTAATCTTGCTGTTAATCCCACCACAGTGTCCGATTTCAAATAGGCTTTACAGCGAAAGCACCACAAACGATTATGTTAGGTTACCAACAACTCACAGAAAAACACAGCCGTTTTCCCAACCAAAGAGTCGCAAAAAGCACAAATAGAGATAAAATGAATCACTAACCTTTGATGATCTTCATCAGATGACACTCATAGGACTTCATGTTACACAACACATGTATGTTTGGCTTGATAAAGTTCATATTTATATAAACAAATCTGAGTTTACACTGGCGCGATACATTCACTAGTTCAAAAACATCCGGTGATATTGCAGTGAGGCACATCATTTTATAGAAATACTCATTATAAATGTCGATGAAAATAAAACAACTTTACGGAAAAAGCAAACCATGCAATAATCTGAGAACAGCGCTCAGAAAACAAATACAATTATCCGCCATGTTGGAGTCAACAGAATCAGAAATCTGGAGAGGGGTTAAACACAACCCTGACCTATCTGGAGAGGTAGAGGGGAGAGGGGTTAAACACAACCCTGACCTATCTGGAGAGGGGTTAAACACAACCCTGACCTATCTAGTGAGGGGTTAAACACAACCCTGATCTATCTGGAGAGGGGTTAAACACAACCCTGACCTATCTAGAGAGGGGTTAAACACAACCCTGACCTATCTGGAGAGGTAGAGGGGAGAGGGGTTAAACACAACCCTGACCTATCTGGAGAGGTAGAGGGGAGAGGGGTTAAACACAACCCTGACCTATCTGGAGAGGGGTTAAACACAACCCTGACCTATCTGGAGAGGGGTTAAACACAACCCTGACCTATCTGGAGAGGGGTTAAACACAACCCTGACCTATCTAGAGAGGGGTTAAACACAACCCTGATCTATCTGGAGAGGGGTTAAACACAACCCTGATCTATCTGGAGAGGGGTTAAACACAACCCTGACCTACAACCCTGACCTATCTGGGGGGTTAGAGGGGAGAGGGGTTAAACACAACCCTGACCTACAACCCTGACCTATCTGGGGGGTTAGAGGGGAGAGGGGTTAAACACAACCCTGATCTATCTGGAGAGGGGTTAAACACAACCCTGATCTATCTGCAGACGTAGAGGGGAGAGGGGTTAAACACAACCCTGATCTATCTGGAGAGGTAGAGGGGTTAAACACAACCCTGACCTATCTGGAGAGGGGTTAAACACAACCCTGATCTATCTGCAGACGTAGAGGGGAGAGGGGTTAAACACAACCCTGACCTATCTGGAGAGGGGTTAAACACAACCCTGACCTACAACCCTGACCTATCTGGAGAGGTAGAGGGGAGAGAGGTTAAACACAACCCTGACCTATCTGGAGAGGGGTTAAACACAACCCTGATCTATCTGGAGAGGGGTTAAACACTACCCTGATCTATCTGGAGAGGGGTTAAACACAACCCTGATCTATCTGCAGAGGGGTTAAACACAACCCTGATCTATCTGGAGAGGGGTTAAACACAACCCTGATCTATCTGGAGAGGTAGAGGGGAGAGGGGTTAAACACAACCCTGATCTATCTGGAGAGGTAGAGGGGAGAGGGGTTAAACACAACCCTGACCTATCTGGAGAGGGGTTAAACACAACCCTGATCTATCTGGAGAGGTAGAGGGGAGAGGGGTTAAACACAACCCTGACCTATCTGGAGAGGGGTTAAACACAACCCTGATCTATCTGGAGAGGTAGAGGGGAGAGGGGTTAAACACAACCCTGACCTATCTGGAGAGGGGTTAAACACTACCCTGATCTATCTGGAGAGGGGTTAAACACAACCCTGATCTATCTGCAGAGGGGTTAAACACAACCCTGATCTATCTGGAGAGGTAGAGGGGAGAGGGGTTAAACACAACCCTGACCTATCTGGAGGGGGGTTAAACACTACCCTGATCTATCTGGAGAGGGGTTAAACACAACCCTGACCTATCTGGAGAGGGGTTAAACACAACCCTGATCTATCTGGAGAGGGGTTAAACACAACCCTGATCTATCTAGAGAGGGGTTAAACACAACCCTGACCTATCTGGAGAGGGGTTAAACACAACCCTGATCTATCTGGAGAGGGGTTAAACACAACCCTGATCTATCTGGAGAGGGGTTAAACACAACCCTGATCTATCTGCAGACGTAGAGGGGAGAGGGGTTAAACACAACCCTGACCTATCTAGAGAGGGGTTAAACACAACCCTGACCTACAACCCTGACCTATCTGGGGGGTTAGAGGGGAGAGGGGTTAAACACAACCCTGATCTATCTGCAGAGGTAGAAAACAGGGGGGTCCAGACCCCATCTTTACATGTTTTTGTATGTTATCAGACACTCCTATTATGACTTACAGTTAGTGAGTGCACAGATTTTCATACGTTTTCATACTGGTCTCCCGTGGGAATCTAACCGACAATGCTGGCGTTGCAAGACATCTCACAAGATGATTGAGAACCCTGGCTATGCTCACACAGGCAGTCTACTGGAACCTGTACAGTCAATGCTGAGGCTAAAGTAGGGTGTGTGGGGTGGGGGGGGGGGGGACTGGAAACTCTCTCCCTCTTTCACTTTCACTTTCCAAATAAAACCAAATAAAAATTGTCGAATACAACAGGTGTAGACTTGACCAGGAAATGCTTCCTTTCCCAATGATGAGTAAAACATGTATTTTTTAAATGTACACATATAAACTATTCACCATCTGTCACTGTCTCTCTTGCTTTCAATGAGTCACATCCCAGCTAGCACATTTGGTTCCTTGGAAGCTGTGAGAACATATGTTTTTGGTTTTACATTGGTTTTGGGAGTGAAACTATACGTTTTCTGACAGGCAAAACAGATTATATTATTATTATATATATATTTTTGTTTTACATTCTGAGAATAGAGGTGAAATGTTTTTCTGTTCTGGGAATGTTACTTTAACGTTGCAGGGATGTTCTGGGAACGTTTGAACTTGGTTCCCTGAACGTTTTCCAGGTAGGTTTATATGAACACCCTGAGAACCCAGTGTTACAAATTGTAAACAAGGCTGCAAAGAATTTATCTTAATGTAGACTAGTGGTAAGAGCGTTGGGTCAGTAACCAGCAGGTAGCCTAGTGGTTAGAGTGTTGGGTCAGTAACCAGCAGGAAGCCTAGTAGTTAGAGCGTTTGGTCGGTAACCAGCAGGAAGCCTAGTGGTTAGAGCGTTGGGTCAGTAACCAGCAGGAAGCCTCGTGGTTAGAGTGTTGGGTCAGTAACCAGCAGGTAGCCTAGTGGTTAGAGCTTTGGACTAGTAACCAGCAGGAAGCCTAGTGGTTAGAGCGTTGGGTCAGTAACCAGCAGGTAGCCTAGTGGTTAGAGCGTTGGGTCAGTAACCAGCAGGAAGCCTAGTGGTTAGAGTGTTGGGCCAGTAACCAGCAGGTAGCCTAGTGGTTAGAGCGTTGGGTCAGTAACCAGCAGGTAGCCTAGTGGTTAGAGTGTTGGGCCAGTAACCAGCAGGTAGCCTAGTGGTTAGAGTGTTGGGCCAGTAACCAGCAGGAAGCCTCGTGGTTAGAGTGTTGGGTCAGTAACCAGCAGGTAGCCTAGTGGTTAGAGCTTTGGACTAGTAACCAGCAGGGAGCCTAGTGGTTAGAGTGTTGGACTAATAACCAGCAGGTAGCCTAGTGGTTAGAGCTTTGGGCCAATAACCAGCAGGTACCCGAGTGGTTAGAGCGTTGGGTCAGTAACCAGCAGGAAGCCATGTGGTGAGAGTGTTGGACCAGTAACCAGCAGGTAGCCTAGTGGTTAGAGCTTTGGGCCAATAACCAGCAGGTACCCGAGTGGTTAGAGCGTTGGGTCAGTAACCAGCAGGTAGCCTAGTGGTTAGAGTGTTGGGTCAGTAACCAGCAGGTAGCCTAGTGGTTTGAGCTTTTGGGTCAGTAACCAGCAGGTAGCCTAGTGGTTAGAGTTTTGGGCCAGTAACCAGCAGGTAGCCTAGTGGTTAGAGCTTTGGGCCAGTAACCAGCAGGTAGCCTAGTGGTTAGAGCTTTGGGCCAATAACCAGCAGGTAGCCTAGTGGTTAGAGCCTTGGGCCAGTAACCAGCAGGTAGCCTAGTGGTTAGAGCTTTGGGCCAATAACCAGCAGGTACCCGAGTGGTTAGAGCGTTGGGTCAGTAACCAGCAGGTAGCCTAGTGGTTAGAGCGTTGGGTCAGTAACCAGCAGGTAGCCTAGTGGTTTGAGCTTTGGGCCAGTAACCAAAATCACTGAGCTGACAAGGTAGAAACAATTTGTCCAAACTTTATCTAGCATATAGTCATCATTTTTGGTATTTGGTATTTTATTAGGATCCCCATTAGCTGTTGCAAAAGTAGCAGCTAATCTTCCTGGAGTCTACATGAAACATAATACAGAACATCATTATTATTGTTATTATTATCATTATTATCATCAGACAAGATCAGCTAAAGACAGAACTACATGCATTTTAAAAAGGCACATGTAGCCTACATATCAATACATACAGACAAACTATCTAGGTCAAATAGGGGAGAGGCGTTGTGCTGACAGCTGTTGTTTTATCTGTTTTTAGAAACCAGGTTCACTGTTTATTTGAGAAATATGAGATGGAAGGAAGTTCCCTGCAATAACGACTCCGTATCATACTGTACACTTTCTGGAATTTGTTCTGGCTTTGGGGACTGTGAAAAGACCCCTGGTGGCATGTCTGGTGGGATAAGTGTGTGTGTCAGAGCTGTGTGTGTAAGTTGACTATGCAGTCAGTCTCTCCTCATCTCTGAGCCAAGAGAGACTGGCCAAGAGAGACTGGCCAAGAGAGACTAGCCAAGAGAGACTAGCCAAGAGAGACTGGCCAAGAGAGACTGGCCAAGAGAGACTAGCCAAGAGAGACTGGCCAAGAGTGACTGGCCAAGAGAGACTAGCCAAGAGAGACTGGCCAAGAGAGACTGGCCAAGAGAGACTAGTCAAGAGAGACTAGCCAAGAGAGACTGGCCATGAGAGACTGGCCAAGAGAAACTGGCCAAGAGAGACTGGCCAAGAGAGACTGGCCATGAGAGACTAGCCAAGAGAGACTGGCCATGAGAGACTGGCCAAGAGAGACTGGCCAAGAGAGACTGGCCAAGAGAGACTGGCCAAGAGAGACTAGCCAAGAGAGACTAGCCAAGAGAGACTGGCCAAGAGAGACTGGCCAAGAGAGACTGGCCAAGAGAGACTAGCCAAGAGGGACTGGCCAAGAGAGACTGGCCAAGAGAGACTGGCCAAGAGAGACTGGCCAAGAGAGACTAGCCAAGTGAGACCGGCCAAGAGAGACTGGCCAAGAGAGACTGGCCATAGAAGACTAGCCAAGAGAGACTGGCCATGAGAGACTGGCCAAGAGAGACTAGCCAAGAGAGACTAGCCAAGAGAGAAGAGAGACTAGCCAAGAGAGACTAGCCAAGAGAGACTAGCCAAGAGAGAAGAGAGACTAGCCAAGATAGACTGGCCAAGAGAGACTAGCCAAGAGAGACTAGCCAAGAGAGACTAGCCAAGAGAGACTGGCCAAGAGAGATTGGCCAAGAGTGACTAGCCAAGATAGACTAGCCAAGAGAGACTAGCCAAGAGAGACTAGCCAAGAGAGACTGGCCAAGAGAGACTATCCAAGAGGGACTGGCCAAGAGAGACTAGCCAAGAGAGACTAGCCAAGAGAGACTAGCCAAGAGGGACTGGCCAAGAGGGACTGGCCAAGAGGGACTGGCCAAGAGAGACTAGCCAAGAGAGACTAGCCAAGAGACTCTAGCCAAGAGAGACTGGCCAAGAGAGACTGGCCAAGAGGGACTGGCCAAGAGAGACTGGCCAAGAGGGACTAGCCAAGAGAGACTGGCCAAGAGAGACTAGCCAAGAGAGACGAGCCAAGAGAGACTGGCCAAGAGAGACTGGCCAAGAGAGACTAGCCAAGAGAGACTAGCCAAGAGAGACTGGCCAAGAGGGACTGGCCAAGAGAGACTAGCCAAGAGAGAAGAGAGACTAGCCAAGAGAGAAGAGAGACTAGCCAAGAGAGACTAGCCAAGAGAGACTAGCCAAGAGAGAAGAGAGACTAGCCAAGAGAGACTAGCCAAGAGAGACTAGCCAAGAGAGAAGAGAGACTAGCCAAGATAGACTGGCCAAGAGAGACTAGCCAAGAGAGACTAGCCAGGAGAGACTAGCCAAGAGAGACTGGCCAAGAGAGACTAGCCAAGAGAGACTAGCCAAGAGAGACTGGCCAAGAGAGACTAGCCAAGAGGGACTGGCCAAGAGAGACTGGGCAAGAGAGACTAGCCAAGAGAGACTAGCCAAGAGAGACTAGCCAAGAGAGACTGGGCATGCATAATATTTATTACTTTTGGAATGGTTTGAGAATGATTTACTAAACTGTTATTTTCCTGGATAAGCTATGCTCTTGACAGTTTACACTTCATATTAGCAGACCTTACAGGGGGCTAGATTTCCATAAAGACAGATGGAAAACAAGTCACCATTAAACAGATCAGGTCAAGTTTTCCAAGAGAGATGAACGGTAATACAAGGTAGTGTTGAACCTTCTTCAAAAATAACAAAAGCACAATGTCTTCAACTGAACACAGACCGAGGAAACATTTACAAAATGACCTACAAAAGACATCACCAAATAGAGTATTTGAAAAGGGTGGATGCCAGGTACAGAGGGGTGGATGCCAGGTACAGAGAGAGGTGGATGCCAGGTACAGAGGGGTGGATGCTAGGTACAGAGAGAGGTGGATGCCAGGTACAGAGGGGTGGATGACAGGTACAGAGATAGGTGGATCCAGGTACAGAGAGGTGGACGCCAGGTACAGAGAGAGGGGTGGATGCCAGGTACAGAGAGAGGGGTGGATGCCAGGTACAGAGAGAGGGGTGGATGCCAGGTACAGAGAGAGGGGTGGATGCCAGGTACATAGAGAGGGGTGGATGCCAGGTACATAGAGAGGGGTGGATGCCAGGTACAGAGAGAGGGGTGGATGCCAGGTACAGAGAGAGGGGTGGATGCCAGGTACAGAGAGAGGGGTGGATGCCAGGTACATAGAGAGAGAGGTGGATGCCAGGTACATAGAGAGGGGTGGATGCCAGGTACAGAGAGGTGGACGCCAGGTACAGAGAGAGGGGTGGATGCCAGGTACAGAGAGAGGGGTGGATGCCAGGTACATAGAGAGGGGTGGATGCCAGGTACATAGAGAGGGGTGGATGCCAGGTACATAGAGAGGGGTGGATGCCAGGTACAGAGAGGGGTGGATGCCAGGTACATAGAGAGGGGTGGATGCCAGGTACATAGAGAGGGGTGGATGCCAGGTACATAGAGAGAGGTGGACGCCAGGTACATAGAGAGGGGTGGATGCCAGGTACATAGAGAGGGGTGGATGCCAGGTACATAGAGAGGGGTGGATGCCAGGTACAGAGAGAGGGGTGGATGCCAGGTACAGAGAGAGAGGTGGATGCCAGGTACAGAGAGAGAGAGGTGGATGCCAGGTACATAGAGAGAGAGGTGGATGCCAGGTACAGAGAGAGAGGTGGATGCCAGGTACAGAGAGAGAGGTGGATGCCAGGTACATAGAGAGAGAGGTGGATGCCAGGTACATAGAGAGAGGTGGATGCCACGTACAGAGAGAGAGGTGGATGCCAGGTACTCTCTATGTACATGGCATCCACCTCTCTCTGTACCTGGCATCCTCCAAATGCTGCATCGTGTTCTCCCCAAAAATGACTAAACAGTCACATTGCTTCCACATTCCCCATAGTCCCCACTTGGCACATCTTTTATGTTCCTTAACACTGAGCAGCTACATGTCTTTGCCATTTAAAAACACAGCAGTGAAAATGGAACAAATTCTCTAACGTTGAAACTGAATAATCCTACTTGAACCTTTCCTGGCAAGACTTCCTTAAACCTCAGCAGCACCGATTGACTTTCTCTTCTTCCCTCCCTCTTTTTCCTACTGACCTTTTTGGACTCAGTCACCCTGCCTTCCTGTCACACGGTCTTTAATATCATTTGTAGACATGCAGTGGGGAAAAAAAGTATTTATGATGTTTCCACCCCCATGCTTCACAGTATGTATGGTGTTCTTTAGATGCAACTCAGCATTCTTTGGCCTCCAAACACGACAAGTTGAGTTTTTACCAAAAAGTTATATTTTGGTTTCATCTGACCATATGACATTCTCCCAATCTTCTTCTGGATCATCCAAATGCTCTCTAGCAAACTTCAGATGGGCCTGGACATATACTGGCTTAGTGTGTAGTGTGTTACTGATGGTAGGCTTTGTTACTTTGGTCCCAGCTCTCTGCAGTTCATTCACTAGGTCCCCCCGTGTGGTTCTGGGATAATTGCTCACCGTTCTTGTGATCATTTTGACCCCACGGGGTGAGATCTTGTAGACAGGTGTCTTTTATTGTTATTATTATTCACCTTTATTTAACCAGGTAGGCTAGTTGAGAACACCTTTATTTAACCAGGTTGGCCAGTTGAGAACACCTTTATTTAACCAGGTAGGCCAGTTGAGAACACCTTTATTTAACCAGGTAGGCTAGTTGAGAACACCTTTATTTAACCAGGTTGGCCAGTTGAGAACACCTTTATTTAACCAGGTAGGCCAGTTGAGAACACCTTTATTTAACCAGGTAGGCTAGTTGAGAACACCTTTATTTAACCAGGTAGGCCAGTTGAGAACACCTTTATTTAACCAGGTAGGCTAGGTGAGAACACCTTTATTTAACCAGGTAGGCTAGGTGAGAACACCTTTATTTAACCAGGTTGGCCAGTTGAGAACACCTTTATTTAACCAGGTAGGCTAGGTGAGAACACCTTTATTTAACCAGGTAGGCTAGTTGAGAACAAGTTCTCATTTGCAACTGCGACCTGGCCATGATAAAGCATAGCAGTGTGAACAGACAACACAGAGTTACACATGGAGTAAACAATTAACAAGTCAATAACACAGTAGAAAAAAAGGGAGTCTATATACATTGTGTGCAAAAGGCATGAGGAGGTAGGCGAATAATTACAATTTTGCAGATTAACACTGGAATGATAAATGATCAGATGGTCATGTACAGGTAGAGATATTGGTGTGCAAAAAAGCAGAAAAGTAAATAAATATAAACAGTATGGTGATGAGGTAGGTAAAATTGGGTGGGCTATTTACCGATAGACTATGTACAGCTGCAGCGATCGGTTAGCTGCTCAGATAGCAGATGTTTGAAGTTGGTGAGGGAGATAAAAGTCTGCAATTCGTTCCAGTCACAGGCAGCAGAGAACTGGAACGAAAGGCGGTCAAATGAGGTGTTGGCTTTAGGGATGATCAGTGAGATACACCTGCTGGATTGCGTGCTACGGATGGGTGTTGCCATCGTGACCAGTGAACTGAGATAAGGCGGAGCTTTGCCTAGCATGGACTTGTAGATGACCTGGAGCCAGTGGGTCTGGCGACGAATATGTAGCGAGGGCCAACCGATTAGAGCATACAGGTCGCAGTGGTGGGTGGTATAAGGTGCTTTAGTAACAAAACGGATGGCACTGTGATAAACTGCATCCAGTTTGCTGAGTAGAGTGTTGGAAGCTATTTTGTAGATGACATCGCCGAAGTCGAGGATCGGTAGGATAGTCAGTTTTACATACCTTAAGGGAAGATTTCGGCAGTACCTCTATGGTTAGTGAGAAAGTCCATATTGCAAATGTACGGTCCCTTACTAGACGTCCGAAATCGTTTCTAAAATTCGCGGACGGCGTCGGGCCGAGCGGCAGGGCCAGCCCTACCAGGAAGTCATCAAATGAACTTTGTCGGACATTCGGTTTCCGTTTTACAAAAATAATAAGATTTTGGTCATTTTTCCGCTGTCCCGGAAATTCCCACAAGAGGGCATAAGCAATCATATTGCTATTGGACAAAACATCACGATTCACGACGGGGCCTTATCTCGAAAACAGAAAATATTTCGAAGCCGAAACTCAGTGAGCGTAGGGGCGGCATAATGGGCAGTTGGCCCCAAACAAGATGGCGTCTAGGCCTCAACGGTTTTTGAGTTATGGCCATTTATCTGGGATTAAAGGTCCAAAATGAAAATAGAGAAATTATTTTTCCACTTAACGTCAAAGTCAAGGAGCCTCCGGTGTCAATAAAAAAAGAACCAGCCATTTATCTATCGTCATTTAAGAGAAATCGTACAACGACACCTTGGTGATGTTCACGGATAGGTGTTTTTTTTTTCAACGGTTACAGATCCATTTACATTTTACATTTAAGTCATTTAGCAGACGCTCTTATCCAGAGCGACTTACAAATTGGTGCATTCACCTTATGAGATCCAGTTGCAGGGTGTTCTTACGAATCTTTTTAAAGTGTGCTGCGGAGCTCTGCGAGATTTCTGTGATTTTCTATGATTTTCTGAAATAACACACACTCACTAAACCCTCAGTAAATAACTCAGTTCTAAACGTAAAGACTTAAAACTCAGGATTCTGTAAAGGCATACCCCAATCATGATATGAGTTTATTTATAGCTTCCTGTGCCAACCGGAAGTGCCTTAAATGGTGTCACAGTGGCAGTTTCCAAGGGTTAAAAAGGTCAGATCTTTTCAAAACTTCATATGTGTGATTAGGCAACCCCCATACACTGTAAGTCAGTCATTTCTCCCAACAGATGTCAAAGAAAAGCTCTCTCTCACACACACACACACACACACAGAAACACACACACAGCAAGGATGGAGTGACAAAGTGCGGTGCTTAAAGACACACAAAGCCTAAAAAGTGGGTTTGGTGTCAATTGGTATCAGTTTGGTGTCAGAATGACATCTAATTGACTGATGGACACTGACTTGCTAGTTGACTTTTGTACATTAGCAATATGTTTAAACGGAGAGGGACCATCACCAAAATGGCATTTTGAAATCAACACAAAAAATGGCATCACCATAGTCTCCAGACTGTGCCGAGTTCAACGAGACGCCCCGCTTGACCGTAGCTCGCTCTGAGTGCAGTGACCTTGAAAAAAAGCAGAACCAAAATGAAGCCTGGCCCTCAATGTCATTTGCTTTTGGGTGACAGTGAGAGAACCGTTAGGGTGAGAAGCACAATTCGACCTCAGGTACGTTCCTAAGGTCCTCCCGATCCGTGCAAGCCTAACCTTGACCCTGTGGCATTAACCCTTAACAGTTAAAAGAAGGTGTTTACATCAAAGAGTTTGCATTGACTTCTCTCCCCATAGGAATACATTGCCTTCAACCTGAAGCCTATGTGGGTTATGAATGCCTTATGAACCTGTCTTCTATGACAGTCCATCAGAACACTATGAGGTCTACCTGTGCCGATTCTAAGCTTCCTGAAGCAACCGGAAGTGGTTAAATTGACCCAAAAGGTGTTTTGATGTACATAACCTTCAAAGGTGAAAATGACTACATTCAACCCTGTGTAGATCGTAGATCAGTCAATTCTTAACTTAAAGACTTAAAACTCAGGATTCTGTAAGGTTCTATATCAATCAAGACATGGGTTTACTTATAGCTTCCTGTGCCAACCGGAAGTGCCTTTAATGGTGTCACAGTGGCAGTTTCCAAGGTGTTAAAAAGGTCAGATCTTTTCAAAACTTCATATGTGTTTCTAGGTAACCCTCATGAACTGTAAATCAGTCATTTCTCCCAACAGATGTCAAAGAAAACCTCTCACACGCACACACAGCAAGGATGGAGTGAAAATGTGCGGTTCTCAAAGACACAGTGAGCAGGCAATGGCATAAACATAATCTCTAGGCCGTGCCGAGTTCAACGAGATATCCCGCTTGACCTCGGTCTAAGCGCAGCGACCATTAGAAAATTAGGCCCAAAATGAAGCCTGCCCCACAACGTCATTTGCTTTTGGGTGACAGTGAGAGAACCGTTAGGGTGAGAAGCACAATTCGACCTCAGGTATGTTCCTAAGGTCCTTCCGATCTGTGCAAGCCTAACCTTGACCGTGTGGCATTAACCCTTAAAAGTTAAAAGAAGGTGTTTACTTCAAAGAGTTTGCATTGACTTCTCTCCCCATAGGAATACATTGCCTGCACCCCTAAATTCAACCTGAAGTCTATATGGGTTATGAATGCCGTATGAACCTGTCTTTGGTAACAGTCCATCAGGCCAGTATTGAGGTCTACCTGTGTTGATTCTAAGCTTCCTGGACCAACCGGAAGTGGTTAAAATCACCCTAAAAGTGTTTATCCATACCCTGCCTGCAGTTTGAAAGACTAGTACCCGCAGCTAGAACGTAACTACGTGTTTTATGTTTTTTTAATGGTTTGAACCGAAGGCGTTGTGAATTTTGGGCCAGCTCTGAAGTATGTGATAGTTGGCTACTAAACAGGTTGGAAAAAGTGGGTTTAGTGTCAGTTTGTATCAGTTTGGTGTCAGAATGATATGTAATTGACTGATGGACGTTGACTTGCTGGTGACTCTTGTCCATTTGCAATATGTTTAAACAGTGAGGTACCATCACCAAAAGTGACATTCTGAAATCAACCCTAACGAGCCATTGAGATGAACCAGAATCACTGCCCAGCCATCCCGAGTTCATCGGGCCAGTCAATTTCACATTCCTGCAGGATTTTTATAGCATGACAAATTCGTGATGGTACCTGCCCATTGAACCATATTGCAAATGCACAGTGACTTTGCAAAAGTGAGAAAACATAAACAAATGGACACGATGAAGTCAACACAACGAGTGATGGAAAGGTACAACTCTCACTGCTCGGCCATCCTGTGTTCATCAGGCCAGTCAATTTAGCATTTTTGAGCATGTCAAATTTCATATGGTAAATGCCCATTGAACCATATTGCAAATGCACGTGCACTTGCAATATGATTGTATAGTGAAAAAACATCACCTAATGGACATGATGAAATCAACACAACGAGCGATGGAAAGGAGCAACTATCACTGCCAGGCCATCCTGTGTTCATCAGGCCAGTCAATTTTGCATTTCTGCAGGATTTTTGAGCATGTCAAATTTCATATGGTAATTGTCCATTGAACCATATTGCAAATGCACGTGCACTTGCAATATGATTGTATAGTGAAAAAACATCACCTAATGGACATGATGAAATCAACACAACGAGTGATGGAAAGGAACATCTATCACTGCTCGGCCATCCTGTGTTCCCATAGCGAGCATTAATATCAGAATGACCGGTAAATGCATTCACAACGATATTTTTATTTTTGGGTTACCAGGTGCCTATTTTCAATCACCAGTTGCACAACAATGCGTATCCATCAGAATATTTTAAACAGTCCATAAAGCACTCAGGACTGCCCCCATAGATAGAGGGCCGTAGTAGGGTACTCCCATAGCGGGCTTGGACAATAGGAGTCCCGGTAAATGCATTTACAACCATATTTTTATTTTGGGGTTACCAGTTGCACAACAATGCACGTGCATTTGCAATATGATTCTATAGTGAAAAAATATCACCAAATGGACATGATGAAATCAACACAACGAGTGATGGATAGGTACAACTATCACTGCTCGGCCATCCTGTGTTCGTCAGACCAGTCAATTTTTCATTTTTGAGCATGTCAAATTTCGTATGGTAAATGCACATTGAAACATATTGCAAATGCACATGCACTCACGACCAGGAGGGAGTGTAGCCTAGTGGTTAGAGTGTAGAGGTGGCAGGGTAGCCTAGTGGTTAGAGTGTAGAGGCGGCAGGGTAACCTAGTGGTTAGAGTGTAGAGGCGGCAGGGTAGCCTAGTGGTTAGAGTGTAGAGGCGGCAGGGTAGCCTAGTGGTTAGAGTGTAGAGGTGGCAGGGTAGCCTAGTGGTTAGAGTGTAGAGGGGGCAGGGTAGCCTAGTGGTTAGAGTGTAGGGGAGGCAGGTAGCATAGTGGTTAGAGTGTAGAGGTGGCAGGGTAGCCTAGTGGTTAGAGTGTAGAGGCGGTAGGGTAGCCTAGTGGTTAGAGTGTAGGGGAGGCAGGTAGCATAGTGTTCCTAGACCAGTTAACCCACTGTTCCTAGACCAGTTAACCCACTGTTCCTAGACCAGTTAACCCACTGTTCCTAGGCCAGTTAACCCACTGTTCCAAGACTAGTTAACCCACTGTTCCTAGACCAGTTAACCCACTGTTCCTAGGCCGTCATTGAAAGTAAGAATTTGATCTGACTTGCCTGGTTAAATAAAGGTAAAATAAAAATTCCAACTCTTTCTCCATTTTTTCTATTTCTCCCGTCCTACTCGTCGACCTCTGACCCTCTCTCTCACACTCCGATGGTGAACTCTGCTGCTGTCCCCCCCCCCAAATTTCCCAACTCTGTTATGTTGTCACTAGTTACCTTAGCCACAAAGTCTCAGAGCGTGTGTTGATGTATTGAGTCATTCCTAGCCGACTGCCTATGAGAGTGGGGTGTTCTGGGAAATGTAGTTCTATTCTATAAAATATACTGTATTATAACAAGAGGGGTCTTCAAAAAGTCCCGTGCACAGTTTAAAAGTACTCAAATGCCAAGACAATCCTGATTTTTTTTTATATAATTCATTTTTTTCTCTCTTTTTTTCGTCAAATTCATTAAATGTTCCCTGAAAACCATATCTTTCTTAAGTGAGAAGTCAGTACGTTAGCGTAACGTTTTCTATAGGTTGTTCCCTTTAGTTCAATTTAACGTTCTCAGAACGTTCAGGGAATGTTAAGAAAAATATATATTCTTCTGTGGGAATTTCTGTACTTCAGCTTTCAACATGTTTCGTCAAGTTTCCTCATGATTCGATTTAAAGTCATGTTCTCAGAACATTTAAGAAAACTTTCCATGAAAAAAAAACACACAAGAAAACATCAGTGACGTTTTAAAGAGCGTTCTAACAATGTTATTTTGGAAAACATTTACGTTCCGTTTTCCAGCATCAACAAACTCTTATCTTGTTCAGTGTGTTCAGGTCTTAATGGTTTTATCCATGATCTTAATGAGTACTTTCTTCTATTGGAAGAGGACTCATCATGGATAAAATCAGTTTTAGCATGGACATTACCATTGCTATTGGACACTTTCATCACGACCATTTTAAAGCAGTCAAGTAATCAACAGGGTGGGGATTCCTAATAGGTTGTAGTCTCAATCGTGTTGTCGATAGCCTAGCATTATGTACACTTAGCATCAGGAAGCTTGGTCACAAAAAATCAGAAAAGCAATCAAAATTAACCGTTTACCTTTGATGATCTTCGGATGTTTTCACTCACGAGACTCCCGGTTAGGCAGCAAATGTTCCTTATGTTCCATAAAGATATTTTTATTTTCTCCAAATACCTCCGTTAGTTTGGTGCATTATCTTCCGAAATCCACAGGAAATAGCGGTCAGGACGCTATAATGGCACAATAATAAAGATAAGTCCTCTATCAATCTCTATGGTGTGAATAGACTAAAATGAATAGCTTTGTATGTGTAGTATTTTCCACGACCGTTAACTAAGCAAAATTAATTTCAATGTGTCCTATCTGTGCTTGAAGTTCTAAACTCTTAAAGCCAGCAGTGTTATTATAAAATCTTATTAAAAACATATTTTCAGAAACTCACTGCAACATTAAAATGGATGTTTTGTTTTACCGGTCTGGAAACGTCCCAGAACCAATGGAACACCAAACACATGCGTTCCCACAACTTCCCAGGAACCAAATGAGTTAGCTGGGTGTGTGACCGCTGCTACACTGTAGAGAGCTGGGTGCGTGACTGCATACTGTAGAGAGATGGGTGTGTGACTGCATACTGTAGAGAGCTGGGTGTGTGACTGCATACTGTAGAGAGCTGGGTGTGTGACTGCTGCTACACTGTAGAGAGCTGGGTGCGTGACTGCTGCTACACTGTAGAGAGCTGGGTGCGTGACTGCATACTGTAGAGAGCTGGGTGTGTGACTGCATACTGTAGAGAGCTGGGTGTGTGACTGCATACTGTAGAGAGATGGGTGTGTGACTGCTGCTACACTGTAGAGAGCTGGGTGCGTGACTGCTGCTACACTGTAGAGAGCTGGGTGTGTGACTGCATACTGTAGAGAGCTGGGTGTGTGACTGCATACTGTAGAGAGCTGGGTGTGTGACTGCATACTGTAGAGAGATGGGTGTGTGACTGCTGCTACACTGTAGAGAGCTGGGTGTGTGACTGCGGCTACACTGTAGAGAGATGGGTGTATGACTGCTGCTACACTGTAGAGAGCTGGGTGCGTGACTGCATACTGTAGAGAGCTGGGTGTGTGACTGCATACTGTAGAGAGCTGGGTGTGTGACTGCATACTGTAGAGAGCTGGGTGTGTGACTGCATACTGTAGAGAGCTGGGTGTGTGACTGCATACTGTAGAGAGATGGGTGTGTGACTGCTGCTACACTGTAGAGAGCTGGGTGTGTGACTGCGGCTACACTGTAGAGAGATGCATGTATGAAACCTGAAAATACTTTGTGCGTGAGTGTCACTTTCAACAAGGTAATTCAAAATCACAGGTGGCCGGTGGCACCTTCATTTCGGGAGGACGGGCTCAGGGTAATAGCTGGAACAGAACAAATGGATTGGTATCTAAACAAGTAGTTTCCCTTGTGTTAGAAACCGTTCCATTCCAGCCATTATCGTGAACCGTCCTCAGCAACCTCCTTTGTACTAGATACTTGTGGGGGGGAGAACGGAAGACATGAATGGGGAAGGCATTTGTGATTCAGCCTAAAGAAAAAGCACACCAACCCTTGGAACATGTGTAACGTGGGAACCACGTGTGAAGCGATCAGGGTGTTGAATGATTCACTTGATAGACGCCTGCAGCACAGACCACAACCCTAACCCAAAACCCCTCCCTTTAAAGACTTGGAGAGATGGGTGGAGGGGCGGGAGGGGAGGTGGGTGGAGGGGCGGGAGGAGAGGTGGGTGGAGGGGCGGGAGGAGAGGTGGGTGGAGGGGCGGGAGGAGAGGTGGGTGGAGGGGCGGGACGGGAGGTGGGTGGGGGGCGGGAGGGGAGGTGGGTGGAGGGGCGAGAGGGGAGGTGGGTGGAGGGGCGGGAGGGGAGGTGGGTGGAGGGGCGGGAGGAGAGGTGGGTGGAGGGGCGGGAGGAGTGGTGGGTGGAGGGGCGGGAGGGGAGGTGGGTGGAGGGGCGGGAGGGGAGGTGGGTGGAGGGGCGGGAGGGGAGATGGGTGGAGGGGCGAGAGGGGAGATGGGTGGAGGGGCGAGAGGGGGAGGTGGGTGGAGGGGCGAGAGGGGAGGTGGGTGGAGGGGCGAGAGGGGAGGTGGGTGGAGGGGCGAGAGGGGAGGTGGGTGGGGGGCGGGAGGGGAGGTGGGTGGAGGGGCGGGAGGGGAGGTGGGTGGAGGGGCGAGAGGGGAGGTGGGTGGAGGGGCGAGAGGGGAGGTGGGTGGAGGGGCGAGAGGGGAGGTGGGTGGAGGGGCGAGGGAGGGGAGGTGGGTGGAGGGCGAGAGGGGTGGGTGGAGGGCGAGAGGGGAGGTGGGTGGAGGGGCGAGAGGGGAGGTGGGTGGAGGGGCGAGAGGGGAGGTGGGTGGAGGGGCGAGAGGGGAGGTGGGTGGAGGGGCGAGAGGGGAGGTGGGTGGAGGGGCGAGAGGGGAGGTGGGTGGAGGGGCGTGAGGAGAGGTGGGTGGAGGGCGGGAGGGGAGGTGGGTGGAGGGGCGGGAGGGAGGGAGGTGGGTGGAGGGGCGGGAGGAGAGGTGGGTGGAGGGCGAGAGGGGAGGTGGGTGGATGGGCGAGAGGGGAGGTGGGTGGATGGGCGGGAGGGGAGGTGGGTGGAGGGGCGGGAGGGAGGTGGGTGGAGGGGCGAGAGGGGAGGTGGGTGGAGGGGCAAGAGGGGAGGTGGGTGGAGGGGCGAGTGGGGAGGTGGGTGGAGGGGCGAGAGGGGAGGTGGGTGGATGGGCGAGAGGGAGGTGGGTGGAGGGGCGAGAGGGGAGGTGGGTGGAGGGGCGAGAGGGGAGGTGGGTGGAGGGGCGAGAGGGGAGGTGGGTGGAGGGGTGTGAGGAGAGGTGGGTGGAGGGGTGGGAGGAGAGGTGGGTGGAGGGGTGAGAGGGAGATGGGTGGATGGGCGAGAGGGGAGATGGTGGGTGGAGGGGCGAGAGGGGAGATGGGTGGAGGGGCGGGAGGGAACCAGGGGTTGGAGGGGAAGAGGAAACCAGGGGTGGAGGTGAAGAGGGAACCAGGGGGTGGAGGGGAAGAGGAAACCAGGGGTGGAGGGGAAGAGGGAACCAGGGGGTGGAGGGGAAGAGGGAACCAGGGGGTGGAGGGGAAGAGGAAACCAGGGGGGAGGGGAAGAGGGAAACAGGGGGTGGAGGGGAAGAGGGAACCAGGGGGTGGAGAGGAAGAGGGAACCAGGGGTTGGAGGGAAGAGGAAACCAGGGGGAGGGGAAGAGGAAACCAGGGGGTGGAGGGGAAGAGGAAACCAGTGGTGGAGGGAAGAGGGGAAGAGGGAACCAGGGGGTGGAGGGGAAGAGGAAACCAGGGGTGGAGGGAAGACGGGAAAAGGGAACCAGGGGTGGAGGGGAAGAGGGAAGAGGTAACCAGGGGTGGAGGAGAAGAGGAAACCAGGGGTGGAGGGGAAGAGGGGAAGAGGGAACCAGGGGGTGGAGGGGAAGAGGGGAAGAGGGAACCAGGGGGTGGATAGGAAGAGGAAACCAAGGGGTGGAGGGGAAGAGGGAACCAGGGGTGGAGGGGAAGAGGAAACCAGGGGTGGAGGGGAAGAGGGGAAGAGGGAACCAGGGGTGGATAGGAAGAGGAAACCAGGGGTGGAGGGGAAGAGGGAACCAGGCGGTGGAGGGGAAGAGGAAACCAGGGGTGGAGGGGAAGACGGGAAGAGGGAACCAGGGGTGGATAGGAAGAGGAAACCAGGGGTGGAGGGGAAGAGGGAACCAGGGGGTGGAGGGGAAGAGGAAACCAGGGGTGGAGGGGAAGAGGGAACCAGGGGGTGGAGGGGAAGAGGAAACCAGGGGTGGAGGGGAAGAGGGGAAGAGGGAACCAGGGGTGGATAGGAAGAGGAAACCAGGGGTGGAGGGGAAGAGGGAACCAGGGGGTGGAGGGGAAGAGGAAACCAGGGGTGGAGGGGAAGAGGGAACCAGGGGGTGGAGGGGAAGAGGAAACCAGGGGTGGAGGGGAAGAGGGGAAGAGGGAACCAGGGGGTGGATAGGAAGAGGAAACCAGGGGTGGAGGGGAAGAGGGAACCAGGGGTGGAGGGGAAGAGGAAACCAGGGGTGGAGGGGAAGACGGGAAGAGGGAACCAGGGGTGGAGGGGAAGAGGGGAAGAGGTAACCAGGGGTGGAGGGGAAGAGGAAACCAGGGGTGGAGGGGAAGAGGGAAGAGGGAACCAGGGGGTGGAGGGGAAGAGGGGAAGAGGTAACCAGGGGTGGAGGGGAAGAGGAAACCAGGGGGTGGAGGGGAAGAGGGGAAGAGGGAACCAGGGGTGGATAGGAAGAGGAAACCAGGGGGTGGAGGGGAAGAGGGAACCAGGGGTGGAGGGGAAGAGGAAACCAGGGGTGGAGGGGAAGAGGGGAAGAGGGAACCAGGGGTGGATAGGAAGAGGAAACCAGGGGGTGGAGGGAAGAGGGAACCAGGGGGTGGAGGGGAAGAAAAAACCAGGGGGTGGAGGGGAAGAGGGAACCAGGGGGTGGAGGGGAAGAGGGAACCAGGGGTGGAGGGAAGAGGGAACCAGGGGTTGGAGGGGAAGAGGGAACCAGGGGGTGGAGGGGAAGAGGAAACCAGGGAAAGAGGGAACCAGGGGTTGAAGTGAAGAGGAAACCAGGGGAAGAGGGGAAGAGGGAACCAGGGGGTGGAGGGGAAGAGGGAACCAGGGGGTGGAGGGGAAGAGGGAACCAGGGGGTGGAGGGGAAGAGGGGAAGAGGAAACCAGGGGGGAGGGAAGAGGAAACCAGGGGGTGGAGGGGAAGTGGAGAAGAGGGAACCAGGGGTGGAGGGGAAGAGGAAACCAGAGGGGTGGAGGGGAAGAGGAAACCAGGGGTGGAGGGGAAGAGGAAACCAGGGGGTGGAAGGGAAGAGGGGAAGAGGGAACCAGGGGTGGAGGGGAAGAGGAAACCAGGGGTGGAGGGGAAGAGGAAACCAGGGGTGGAGGGAAGAGGGGAAGAGGGAACCAGGGGGTGGAGGGGAAGAGGAAACCAGGGGTGGAGGGGAAGAGGGGAAGAGGGAACCAGGGGTGGAGGGGAAGAGGAAACCAGGGATGGAGGGGAAGAGGGGAAGAGGGAACCAGGGGGTGGAGGGGAAGAGGAAACCAGGGGTGGAGGGGAAGAGGGGAAGAGGTAACCAGGGGTGGAGGGGAAGAGGGAACCAGGGGGTGGAGGGGAAGAGGACACCAGGGGTGGAGGGGAAGAGGGAACCAGGGGTGGATAGGAAGAGGAAACCAGGGGGGTAGAGGAAACCAGGGGGTGGAGGGAAGAGGGGAAGAGGGATGTCATAAGGTGAATGCACCAATTTGTAAGTCGCTCTGGATAAGAGCGTCTGCTAAATGACTTAAATGTAATGTAAATGTAATGAACCAGGGGGTGGAGGGGAAGAGGGAACCAGGGGTGGAGGGGAAGAGGTACCAGGGGTGGAGGGGAAGAGGGAACCAGGGGGTGGATAGGAAGAGGAAACCAGGGGGTGGAGGGAAAGAGGGAACCAGGGGGTGGAGGGGAAGAGGGAACCAGGGGGTGGAGGGGAAGAGGAAACCAGAGGGGTGGAGGGGAAGAGGGAATCAGGGGGTGACAAGAGAACAAAAGTTATTTTGACAACCCCCAAAAAGACAGCCCCCAAGACACACACAGACACACACACACGCACACACGCACACACACACATACACACACACACATGCACACACGCACACACGCACACACACACACACACGATCCTTCCTATGTGGTGTATACATAGTGTTGTCTATCACATCACAGCTGGAAATTGAGATATATTTTCTTCTGAAAATCTGTGGTTAGACACATTTTCAGAAACACCTTTTCACTCAACACCTCTGTGCACTACAGCACACTGTAATTACAGGCCTCCCTTCACACTTTGACATCTTTCATGAATTATTACAGTTGGTTGTTTTTGTGTGTTGAAAGCAGCCAAGTCACTCCTGATACACGTCCTTATTCTACGTACATCCATGTCGCAGGACTTCAGGACAACCAGTCATTTTATTTTTATTTTTTTATATTAAGCTTGAACTTTACTTTAACCATTTTAAAGTTAATGCTTAAACTTAACATTTAGCCTTTAGCCTTTAGCCTTAAACCTTTATCCTTTTGCCTTAAACCTTTAGCCTTT
>NC_060176.1:82116830-82134330 GCF_021184085.1 Oncorhynchus gorbuscha
GGGGGGGATCAGGAATGATGACAGTCGACTAACTCGATCAAACGTGACAGTCCTGCTCTATTTTCCAGGGAAGTGGGAGACTTCTTCAGGGAGCGGTCTCTAGAAGGCTTTGACCATTCAGTCAATGAGTGCTGACACTGGCGGTGATACTCTCAACACATCGGAGGAGAGTCCAGCCTGTGCAGTATATAGAAGGAGAAGGTAGGGGGTGCTGCTTTTCGCCAGTAGACTGTAATCTGTAGCTACTTCTTCTCTCTGATGCTCCGCAAGTCAACCATTGTTGCATTGGAACTCTGGTTGGACCACAATGTCCCGGAGGAGAACGTAGTAAAAACACAGCTCCTGAAAGAACACGTTTCCTCTGAACGGGGAAGCGTCCAGGACAACACAACACATTACATGTTTCCTCTGAATGGAGAAGCCTCTAGGACAACACAACACATTACATGTTTCCTCTGAACTGGGAAGCCTCCAGGACAACACAATACGTTACATGTCTCCTCTGAACAGGGAAGCCTCCAGGACAACACAACACGTTCCTAACTGATTTGCCGAGTTAAATAAAGATAAAACAATGGTTTGTGTAGCAGACATTCTGTTCTTCTGTGAACTTCAAGACAAGTAGCAATGACTACAAAGCCGGCTTCAATGATCCCTGATCCCATGGTGAGTTGGAGCACTAACCTGACGGTCAACATGCTACCTGAGATTACTGCTTGGCATGGGAGCATAACCCATAGCCCAGGACTAATCCCTCACTCTGTCGCGTCTTAATCCCGTCTTGTGAGAGCTGGCCGGGTTGGGACGAGGCCAGCCAGCCAGCCAGCCAGCCAGCCAGCCAGCCAGCCAGCCAGCCAGCCAGCCAGCCAGTGGGCTGAGGAGCCGAGCTGAGCTCTATAACGAGCCTCTCATTGAGGATTTCAAGTTGACGGCCGACCGGGGGGCTGTAAGCAAAATGTTTTCAGAAAAAAAGCAGGATCCCTCGTTATAGTCGATGGGAAAATGGCGAGTTTCTGTGTTCAATATTTGTGGATCTTCTAAAAGCGCCACATCACACAGGAAACAATGTCACGTCATCAATGGTTTTGTCCATTCTTTATACAGTCTATGCATCATCCCCATGGACCAGGGTCACACTCCAACACACGCAGGGCAGGAGGCAGGGAGGCAGGGAAGGAATGAAGGAAAGGAGGAAGGAAGGAAAGTAGGAAGGAAGGAAGGAAAGGAGGGAGGAAGGAAGGAAGGGAAGGAGGAAGGAAGGAAGAAAGGGAGGCAGGAAGGAAAGAAGGATGGAAGGAAGGAAGGAAGGAAGGAAGGAAGGAAGGAAGGGAGGGAGGGAGGAAGGAAGGAAGGAAGGAAGGAAGGAAGGGAGGAAGGAATGAAGGAATGAAAGGAGAAGGAAGGAAGGAACGGAAGGAGGAAGGAAGGAAGGAGGGAGGGAGGGAGGGAGGCAGGGAAGGAAGGCAAGAAGGAAGGAAGGAAGGAAGGTAGGAAGGAAGGTAGGAAGGAAGGTAGGTATATCTTGTTATACAGCATTACTCCCCACGTCTGCAGTAACGTACCTGATGTGCACTAAGTGGGGAAAAGTTTAACTCCACCTTTCTACCTCCTTTCTTTTTACACACACACACACACACACACACACACACACACACACACACACACACACACACACACACACACACACACACACACACACACACACACACACACACACACACACACACACACACACACACACACACACACACACACACACACACACACACACACACACACCACGCACGCACACACCCACCCACCCACACACCCACTAAGTCTTAAGT
Source organism: Oncorhynchus gorbuscha (assembly GCF_021184085.1). Lineage (NCBI taxonomy): Eukaryota > Metazoa > Chordata > Actinopteri > Salmoniformes > Salmonidae > Oncorhynchus > Oncorhynchus gorbuscha. The sequence goes on from NC_060176.1 coordinate 82,118,657, forward strand.
CTTAACCCTGAACCTTACCCTGAACCTAACTCTTAAGCATATCCTTAACCCTGACCTTACCCTGCCCTTAACCCCAAAACTCAAAACCCAAAACCTAACTCTTAACCATATCCTTAACCCTGACCTTAGCCCTAAACTTAACCCCAAAAACCCTAAAACGAACTCTTATGCTTAAAATAACTTTTGAACAAATTGACTACCTGAAAAAAGTCCTGACTTGACAGCGCATATTAATTATTTTTTTAGGTTCACTTCCAAAACGTTCTTGTTTTCCTTCCTTGTCAGGAAATTTGGGTGAAATGTTAGGATATTGGATATCCCACTTGGCCCAGCGTGGTCTGGGTTTGGCCCAGCGTGGTCTGGGTTTGGCCCAGCGTGGTCTGGGTTTGGCCCAGCGTGGTCTGGGTTTGGCTGGTGTGAACCTAACCATAACACTAACTCTTAACCCTGAACCTAACCATAACACTAACTCTTAACCCTGAACCTAACCATAACACTAACTCTTAACCCTGAACCTAACCATAACACTAACTCTTAACCCTGAACCTAACCATAACACTAACTCTTAACCCTGAACCTAACCATAACACTAACTTTGGCGTCGTCTGGGTTTGGCTGGTGTGAACCTAACCATAACACTAACTCTTAACCCTGAACCTAACCATAACACTAACTCTTAACCCTGAACCTAACCATAACACTAACTTTGGCGTCGTCTGGGTTCGGTCGGTGTGAACCTAACCGTAACACTAACTTTGGCGTGGTCTGGGTTTGGCCCAGCGTGGTCTGGGTTTGGCCCAGCGTGGTCTGGGTTTGGCCCAGCGTGGTCTGGGTTTGGCCGGTGTGCACCTAACCATAACACTTTGGCCGCCAAGGTAAATAAGAATTTGTTCTTAACTGATTTTACTGTTCTGATTTAAATAACTGTTAAATAAATACATTTTAAAAAATGGGGGTCCTTTCCTGAAAACAGATACTCAAACACACATACAGACAGTAGAAAGAGGAGGAAGGGTACTAAGGTCCACAATAGTATGTTTTGGTAGACAGAAGCTACTAAGGTCCACAATAGTATGTTTTGGTAGACAGAAGCTACTAAGGTCCACGATAGTATGTTTTGGTAGACAGAAGCTACTAAGGTCCACGATAGTATGTTTTGGTAGACAGAAGCTACTAAGGTCCACGATAGTATGTTTTGGTAGACAGAAGCTACTAAGGTCCACGATAGTATGTTTTGGTAGACAGAAGCTACTAAGGTCCACAATAGTATGTTTTGGTAGACAGAAGCTACTAAGGTCCACGATAGTATGTTTTGGTAGACAGAAGCTACTAAGGTCCACGATAGTATGTTTTGGTAGACAGAAGCTACTAAGGTCCACGATAGTATGTTTTGGTAGACAGAAGCTACTAAGGTCCACGATAGTATGTTTTGGTAGACAGAAGCTACTAAGGTCCACGATAGTATGTTTTGGTAGACAGAAGCTACTAAGGTCCACGATAGTATGTTTTGGTAGACAGAAGCTACTAAGGTCCACAATAGTATGTTTTGGTAGACAGAAGCTACTAAGGTCCACGATAGTATGTTTTGGTAGACAGAAGCTACTAAGGTCCACGATAGTATGTTTTGGTAGACAGAAGCTACTAAGGTCCACGATAGTATGTTTTGGTAGACAGAAGCTACTAAGGTCCACGATAGTATGTTTTGGTAGACAGAAGCTACTAAGGTCCACGATAGTATGTTTTGGTAGACAGAAGCTACTAAGGTCCACGATAGTATGTTTTGGTAGACAGAAGCTACTAAGGTCCACGATAGTATGTTTTGGTAGACAGAAGGTGCTCTTTGGTAAAAGGGGAGAATTGGTCATCAAAAAGAAAGGAGGACCAAGGCACTCTTCATATAATACATTTAAATGTGTTCCAAGATAATTGTGTTGTTTAGGTTTAGAGCGTGTAGTCTTAGAGTGATTATCTTAATTTACCGAGGTTAGCTAGCCAGCTATTTGTCGTCCTTAACGTAGGAGACTCTGCTAGCTAGCCAACGCTAGCCAACGTCTTCTGAATAGAACTCAACAACCCGGTCGCATTCACAGGTAGTATCACATTTTCACTTCATTTCATTACAGTACAACGGTTTGATTTGTTTGATCGTAGCTAGCTACATAGCTAGCTACATAGCCGTCTTTGTATCAAAGATAATTGTGTAGCCTAGAGCGATTGTCTAGGTTCGCTAGCCAGCTATTGTCGTTCTTTTAACGCAACGTAACGTAAACAACACTACTAGCTAGCCAGCTAGCCCCCGAATTGCAGCACTGTAGAAACTATTACACTCAATGGAACGACTTGATTAGTGTAGTGTCAACAACGCACCCACTGCCAGCTAGCCTACTTCAGCAGTACTGTATCATTTTAATCATTTTAGTCAATAAGATTCTTGCTACGTAGCTTAACTTTCTGAACATTCGAGACGTGTAGTCCACTTGTCATTCCAATCTCCTTTGCATTAGCATAGCCTCTTCTGTAGCCTGTTAACTATGTGTCTGTTTATCCCTGTTCTCTCCTCTCTGCACAGACCATACAAACGCTCCACACCGCGTGGCCGCGGCCACCCTAATCTGGTGGTCCCAGCGCGCACGACCCACGTGGAGTTCCAGGTCTCCGGTAGCCTCTGGAATTGCCGATCTGCGGTCAACAAGGCAGAGTTCATCTCAGCCTATGCCTCCCTCCAGTCCCTCGACTTCTTGGCACTAACGGAAACATGGATCACCACAGACAACACTGCTACTCCTACTGCTCTCTCTTCGTCCGCCCACGTGTTCTCGCACACCCCGAGAGCTTCTGGTCAGCGGGGTGGTGGCACCGGGATCCTCATCTCTCCCAAGTGGTCATTCTCTCTTTCTCCCCTTACCCATCTGTCTATCGCCTCCTTTGAATTCCATGCTGTCACAGTTACCAGCCCTTTCAAGCTTAACATCCTTATCATTTATCGCCCTCCAGGTTCCCTTGGAGAGTTCATCAATGAGCTTGATGCCTTGATAAGCTCCTTTCCTGAGGACGGCTCACCTCTCACAGTTCTGGGCGACTTTAACCTCCCCACGTCTACCTTTGACTCATTCCTCTCTGCCTCCTTCTTTCCACTCCTCTCCTCTTTTGACCTCACCCTCTCACCCTCCCCCCCTACTCACAAGGCAGGCAATACGCTCGACCTCATCTTTACTAGATGCTGTTCTTCCACTAACCTCATTGCAACTCCCCTCCAAGTCTCCGACCACTACCTTGTATCCTTTTCCCTCTCGCTCTCATCCAACACCTCCCACACTGCCCCTACTCGGATGGTATCGCGTCGCAACCTTCGCTCTCTCTCCCCCGCTACTCTCTCCTCTTCCATCCTATCAACTCTTCCCTCCGCTCAAACCTTCTCCAACCTATCTGCTGATTCTGCCTCCTCAACCCTCCTCTCCTCCCTCTCTGCATCCCTTGACTCTCTATGTCCCCTATCCTCCAGACCGGCTCGGTCCTCCCCTCCCGCTCCGTGGCTCGATGACTCATTGCGAGCTCACAGAACAGGGCTCCGGGCAGCCGAGCGGAAATGGAGGAAAACTCGCCTCCCTGCGGACCTGGCATCCTTTCACTCCCTCCTCTCTACATTTTCCTCCTCTGTCTCTGCTGCTAAAGCCACTTTCTACCACGCTAAATTCCAAGCATCTGCCTCTAACCCTTGGATGCTCTTTGCCACCTTCTCCTCCCTCCTGAATCCTCCTTCCCCCCCCCCCTCCTCCCTCTCTGCAGACGACTTCGTCAACCATTTTGAAAAGAAGGTCGACGACATCCGATCCTCGTTTGCTAAGTCAAACGACACCGCCGGTTCTGCTCACACTGCCCTACCCTGTGCTCTGACCTCTTTCTCCCCTCTCTCTCCAGATGAAATCTCGCGTCTTGTGACGGCCGGCCGCCCAACAACCTGCCCGCTTGACCCTATCCCCTCCCCTCTTCTCCAGACCATTTCCGGAGACCTCCTCCCTTACCTCACCTCGCTCATCAACTCATCACTGACCGCTGGCTACGTCCCTTCCGTCTTCAAGAGAGCGAGAGTTGCACCCCTTCTGAAAAAACCTACACTCGATCCCTCCGATGTCAACAATTACAGACCAGTATCCCTTCTTTCTTTTCTCTCCAAAACTCTTGAACGTGCCGTCCTTGGCCAGCTCTCCCGCTATCTCTCTCTGAATGACCTTCTTGATCCAAATCAGTCAGGTTTCAAGACTAGTCATTCAACTGAGACTGCTCTCCTCTGTATCACGGAGGCGCTCCGCACTGCTAAAGCTAACTCTCTCTCCTCTGCTCTCATCCTTCTAGATCTATCGGCTGCCTTCGATACTGTGAACCATCAGATCCTCCTCTCCACCCTCTCCGAGTTGGGCATCTCCGGCGCGGCTCACGCTTGGATTGCGTCCTACCTGACAGGTCGCTCCTACCAGGTGGCGTGGCGAGAATCTGTCTCCTCACCACGCGCTCTCACCACTGGTGTCCCCCAGGGCTCTGTTCTAGGCCCTCTCCTATTCTCGCTATACACCAAGTCACTTGGCTCTGTCATAACCTCACATGGTCTCTCTTATCATTGCTATGCAGACGACACACAATTAATCTTCTCCTTTCCCCCTTCTGATGACCAGGTGGCGAATCGCATCTCTGCATGTCTGGCAGACATATCAGTGTGGATGACGGATCACCACCTCAAGCTGAACCTCGGCAAGACGGAGCTGCTCTTCCTCCCGGGAAGGACTGCCCGTTCCATGATCTCGCCATCACGGTCGACAACTCCATTGTGTCCTCCTCCCAGAGCGCCAAGAACCTTGGCGTGATCCTGGACAACACCCTGTCGTTCTCAACCAACATCAAGGCGGTGGCCCGTTCCTGTAGGTTCATGCTCTACAACATCCGCAGAGTACGACCCTGCCTCACACAGGAAGCGGCGCAGGTCCTAATCCAGGCACTTGTCATCTCCCGTCTGGATTACTGCAACTCGCTGTTGGCTGGGCTCCCTGCCTGTGCCATTAAACCCCTTCAACTCATCCAGAACGCCGCAGCCCGTCTGGTGTTCAACCTTCCCAAGTTCTCTCACGTCACCCCGCTCCTCCGTTCTCTCCACTGGCTTCCAGTTGAAGCTCGCATCCGCTACAAGACCATGGTGCTTGCCTACGGAGCTGTGAGGGGAACGGCACCTCAGTACCTCCAGGCTCTGATCAGGCCCTACACCCAAACAAGGGCACTGCGTTCATCCACCTCTGGCCTGCTCGCCTCCCTACCACTGAGGAAGTACAGCTCCCGCTCAGCCCACTCAGCCCAGACACCTGAAACCCCACCTCTTTAAGGAATACCTAGGAAAGGATAAGTATTCCCTCTCCCCCCCCCCCCTTTAAGATTTAGATGCACTATTGTAAAGTGACTGTTCCACTGGATGTCATAAGGTGAATGCACCAATTTGTAAGTCGCTCTGGATAAGAGCGTCTGCTAAATGACTTAAATGTAAATGTAATGTAAATGTAATGCCTTTATTAGTATGGCATGTCCAACAGAAACAACGTTTTTTTTAAAACATGCGTTTCGGCTGCATGGCCTTCATCAGGGAGTACAATTATTTATTTTTAAAAATAAATTTAAAAAAGGAATACATGGTCCTCTTTTAAACAGCTTATCAATTAGCCCTAATTGGAAGAGGGAGTGGTTACACAATTGATTGGACACACCTAGTAAGCAATACTATACACATTAAAATACTGTAACTATGTTATCATAAAAATACAACTCCAAACTAGAACTCCAACTCCTAACACATACAGACTCTTGAAAGTTGAAAGTTGAAAGTTGAACCTGCTCCTTATCTGGATATTATAAACCCTGAATTTTACGCTTGAATTATAATCTAAAATCTATATAATAATATATTATCTGTCTGTCTGTCTGTCTGTCTGTCTGTCTGTCTGTCTGTCTGTCTGTCTGTCTGTCTGTCTGTCTGTCTGTCTGTCTGTCTGTCTGTCTGTCTGTCTGTCTGTCTGTCTGTCTGTCTGTCTGTCTGTCTGTCTGTCTGTCTGTCTGTCTGTCTGTCTGTCTGTCTGTCTGTCACACCTGCCTTCCTGCTTCTTTTCTACCTGATGCTTGACAGCATTGTCTTTGGGAAATAGATGTATGAGTGCTGCCAGCATTTCTGCAGAGGTTGAAGGGTGGGGGGGGTCAGCCTGTCAGTGCTCAGACCATAAGCCGTACACAAATTGGTCTGCATGGCTGTCGTCCCAGAACGAAGCCTCGTCTAAAGATGATGCACAAGAAAGCTCGCAAACATTTAGCATTTTGCTGAAGACAATTAGACTAAAGACATGGATTACTGGAACCTGTGGCCTGATGAGACCAATATAAACTTATTTGGTTCAGATGGTGTCAATCGTGTGTGGCGGCAACCAGGTGAGGAGTACAAAGACAAGTGTGTCTTGCTTACAGTCAAACATGCTGTTGTCTATGACATACTGTAGTTCAGAATGAGGTGGTTTATCAAATCACACAGCAACCTCTCTCTGTTAGTTTGACAAAGTCAGAGTGAGAGAGTGAGAGAGCGAGAGAGAGAGAGAGAGAGAGAGAGAGAGAGAGAGAGAGAGAGAGAGAGAGAGAGAGAGAGAGAGAGAGAGAGAGAGAGAGAGACATAGAGAGAGAGAGAGAGACAGAGAGAGAGAGAGAGAGAGAGAGAGAGAGAGAGAGAGAGAGAGAGAGAGAGAGAGAGAGAGAGAGAGAGAGAGAGAGAGAGAGAGTGTGAGAGAGAGTGAGAGACAGAGAGAGAGAGAGAGACAGAGAGTCAAACGAATGTACATTAATTTGGCAGGTAAACTCCCTCCACCGACTCCCCCCCCTTTCACACACCTCCAGAGAGTCAGATGTGTCTATATGAACATGTTAAACTGTCTGAGATTCTCAGACATGGCCCCGGGGGCAGAGAAAAGGGAGGGTATAGAGCCGACCCAGAGCTGTGTCGACCCAGAACATCCTCCGAGATCCTCACAGTTGACACCCATCCATATGGAAATGTGTAACACACACACACATACACACACGCTCAACCACGCACAGACACACACACACACATATACACACGCTCAACCACGCACAGACACACACACACACATATACACACGCTCAACCACGCACAGACACACACACACACATATACACACGCTCAACCACGCACAGACACACACACACATATACACACGCTCAACCACACACAGACACACACACACATATACACACGCTCAACCACGCACAGACACACACAAACATATACACACGCTCAACCACGCACAGACACACACACACATACACACACGCTCAACCACGCACAGACACACACACACATACACACACGCTCAACCACGCACAGACACACACACACATACACACACGCTCAACCACGCACAGACACACACACACATATACACACGCTCAACCACACACAGTCACACACCCTCCCACTAGTGCCCTCAGTCTAGTGCCCTCAGTCTAGTGCCCTCCCACTAGTGCCCTCCCACTAGTGCACTCCCACTAGTGCCCTCAGTCTAGTGCCCTCCCACTAGTGCACTCCCACTAGTGCCCTCAGTCTAGTGCCCTCCCACTAGTGCCCTCAGTCTAGTGCCCTCCCACTAGTGCCGTCCCACTAGTGCCCTCCCACTAGTGCACTCCCACTAGTGCCCTCCCACTAGTGCCCTCCTACTAGTGCCCTCCCACTAGTGCACTCCCACTAGTGCCCTCCCACTAGTGCCCTCCTACTAGTGCACTCCCACTAGTGCCCTCCCACTAGTGCCCTCCTACTAGTGCCCTCCCACTAGTGCACTCCCACTAGTGCCCTCCCACTAGTGCACTCCCACTAGTGCCCTCCCACTAGTGCCCTCCTACTAGTGCACTCCCACTAGTGCCCTCCCACTAGTGCCCTCCTACTAGTGCCCTCCCACTAGTGCCCTCCCACTAGTGCCCTCCCACTAGTGCACTCCCACTAGTGCCCTCCTACTAGTGCCCTCCCTCTAGTGCCCTCCCTCTAGTGCCCTCCCCATGTGCCCTCCCGCTAGTGCCCTCCCTCTAGTGCCCTCCCTCTAGTGCCCTCCCTCTAGTGCCCTCCCTCTAGTTCCCTCCCCATGTGCCCTCCCACTAGTGCCCTCCCTCTAGTGCCCTCCCTCTAGTGCCCTCCCACTAGTGCCCTCCCACTAGTGCCCTCCCACTAGTGCACTCCCACTAGTGCCCTCCCTCTAGTGCCCTCCCTCTAGTGCCCTCCCTCTAGTGCCCTCCATCTAGTGCCCTCAGTCTAGTGCCCTCCCTCTAGTGCCCTCCCTCTAGTGCCCTCCCTCTAGTGCCCTCCCCATGTGCCCTCCCGCTAGTGCCCTCCCTCTAGTGCCCTCCCTCTAGTGCCCTCCCTCTAGTGCCCTCCATCTAGTGCCCTCAGTCTAGTGCCCTCCCTCTAGTGCCCTCCCTCTAGTGCCCTCCCTCTAGTGCCCTCCCTCTAGTGCCCTCCCTCTAGTGCCCTCCCGCTAGTGCCCTCCCTCTAGTGCCCTCAGTCTAGTGCCCTCCTACTAGTGCCCTCCCACTAGTGCCCTCCCGCTAGTGCCCTCCTACTAGTGCCCTCCCTCTAGTGCCCTCCCTCTAGTGCCCTCCCCATGTGCCCTCCCTCTAGTGCCCTCCCTCTAGTGCCCTCCCTCTAGTGCCCTCCCTCTAGTGCCCTCCCCATGTGCCCTCCCGCTAGTGCCCTCCCTCTAGTGCCCTCCCTCTAGTGCCCTCCCCATGTGCCCTCCCACTAGTGCCCTCCCGCTAGTGCCCTCCCTCTAGTGCCCTCCCTCTAGTGCCCTCCCACTAGTGCCCTCCCGCTAGTGCCCTCCCTCTAGTGCCCTCCCTCTAGTGCCCTCCCCATGTGCCCTCCCTCTAGTGCCCTCCCCATGTGCCCTCCCTCTAGTGCCCTCCCCATGTGCCCTCCCTCTAGTGCCCTCCCTCTAGTGCCCTCCCCATGTGCCCTCCCACTAGTGCCCTCCCCATGTGCCCTCCCTCTAGTGCCCTCCCTCTAGTGCCCTCCCCATGTGCCCTCCCGCTAGTGCCCTCCCTCTAGTGCCCTCCCCATGTGCCCTCCCTCTAGTGCCCTCCCTCTAGTGCCCTCCCCATGTGCCCTCCCACTAGTGCCCTCCCCATGTGCCCTCCCTCTAGTGCCCTCCCTCTAGTGCCCTCCCCATGTGCCCTCCCGCTAGTGCCCTCCCTCTAGTTCCCTCCCACTAGTGCCCTCCCCATGTGCCCTCCCTCTAGTGCCCTCCCTCTAGTGCCCTAACGCTAGTGCCCTCCGTCTAGTGCCCTCCCTCTAGTGCCCTCCCACTAGTGCCCTCCTACTAGTGCCCTCCCACTAGTGCCCTCCTACTAGTGCCCTCCTACTAGTGCCCTCCTACTAGTGCCCTCCCGCTAGTGCCCTCCCTCTAGTGCCCTCAGTCTAGTGCCCTCCGTCGAGTGCCCTCCCACTAGTGCCCTCCCACTAGTGCCCTCCTACTAGTGCCCTCCCACTAGTGCCCTCCTACTAGTGCCCTCCTACTAGTGCCCTCCCACTAGTGCCCTCCCGCTAGTGCCCTCCCTCTAGTGCCCTCAGTCTAGTGCCCTCCGTCGAGTGCCCTCCCACTAGTGCCCTCCCACTAGTGCCCTCCCGCTAGTGCCCTCCCTCTAGTGCCCTCAGTCTAGTGCCCTCCGTCGAGTGCCCTCCCACTAGTGCCCTCCCTCTAGTGCACTCCCGCTAGTGCCCTCCCACTAGTGCACTCCCGCTAGTGCACTCCCACTAGTGCCCTCCTACTAGTGCCCTCCCTCTAGTGCCCTCCCTCTAGTGCCCTCCCCATGTGCCCTCCCGCTAGTGCCCTCCCTCTAGTGCCCTCCCTCTAGTGCCCTCCCTCTAGTGCCCTCCCTCTAGTGCCCTCAGTCTAGTGCCCTCCCTCTAGTGCCCTCCCTCTAGTGCCCTCCCTCTAGTGCCCTCCCTCTAGTGCCCTCCCTCTAGTGCCCTCCCTCTAGTGTCCTCCCTCTAGTGCCCTCCCACTAGTGCCCTCCCTCTAGTGCCCTCCCTCTAGTGCCCTCCCTCTAGTGCCCTCCCTCTAGTGCCCTCCCTCTAGTGCCCTCCCACTAGTGCCCTCCCTCTAGTGCCCTCCCTCTAGTGCCCTCAGTCTAGTGCCCTCTGTCGAGTGCCCTCCCACTAGTGCCCTCCCTCTAGTGCACTCCCGCTAGTGCCCTCCTACTAGTGCCCTCCCACTAGTGCCCTCCCGCTAGTGCCCTCCCTCTAGTGCCCTCAGTCTAGTGCCCTCCGTCGAGTGCCCTCCCACTAGTGCCCTCCCTCTAGTGCACTCCCGCTAGTGCCCTCCCACTAGTGCACTCCCGCTAGTGCACTCCCACTAGTGCCCTCCTACTAGTGCCCTCCCTCTAGTGCCCTCCCTCTAGTGCCCTCCCCATGTGCCCTCCCGCTAGTGCCCTCCCTCTAGTGCCCTCCCTCTAGTGCCCTCCCTCTAGTGCCCTCCCTCTAGTGCCCTCAGTCTAGTGCCCTCCCTCTAGTGCCCTCCCTCTAGTGCCCTCCCTCTAGTGCCCTCCCTCTAGTGCCCTCCCTCTAGTGCCCTCCCTCTAGTGCCATCCCTCTAGTGCCCTCCCACTAGTGCCCTCCCTCTAGTGCCCTCCCTCTAGTGCCCTCCCTCTAGTGCCCTCCCCATGTGCCCTCCCGCTAGTGCCCTCCCTCTAGTGCCCTCAGTCTAGTGCCCTCCTACTAGTGCCCTCCCACTAGTGCCCTCCCGCTAGTGCCCTCCTACTAGTGCCCTCCCTCTAGTGCCCTCCCTCTAGTGCCCTCCCCATGTGCCCTCCCGCTAGTGCCCTCCCTCTAGTGCCCTCCCTCTAGTGCCCTCCCTCTAGTGCCCTCCCTCTAGTGCCCTCCCCATGTGCCCTCTCGCTAGTGCCCTCCCTCTAGTGCCCTCCCTCTAGTGCCCTCCCCATGTGCCCTCCCACTAGTGCCCTCCCGCTAGTGCCCTCCCTCTAGTGCCCTCCCTCTAGTGCCCTCCCACTAGTGCCCTCCCGCTAGTGCCCTCCCTCTAGTGCCCTCCCTCTAGTGCCCTCCCCATGTGCCCTCCCACTAGTGCCCTCCCCATGTGCCCTCCCTCTAGTGCCCTCCCTCTAGTGCCCTCCCCATGTGCCCTCCCGCTAGTGCCCTCCCTCTAGTGCCCTCCCCATGTGCCCTCCCTCTAGTGCCCTCCCTCTAGTGCCCTCCCCATGTGCCCTCCCACTAGTGCCCTCCCCATGTGCCCTCCCTCTAGTGCCCTCCCTCTAGTGCCCTCCCCATGTGCCCTCCCGCTAGTGCCCTCCCTCTAGTGCCCTCCCTCTAGTGCCCTCCCTCTAGTGCCCTAACGCTAGTGCCCTCCGTCTAGTGCCCTCCCTCTAGTGCCCTCCCACTAGTGCCCTCCTACTAGTGCCCTCCCACTAGTGCCCTCCTACTAGTGCCCTCCTACTAGTGCCCTCCTACTAGTGCCCTCCCGCTAGTGCCCTCCCTCTAGTGCCCTCAGTCTAGTGCCCTCCGTCGAGTGCCCTCCCACTAGTGCCCTCCCACTAGTGCCCTCCTACTAGTGCCCTCCCACTAGTGCCCTCCTACTAGTGCCCTCCTACTAGTGCCCTCCCACTAGTGCCCTCCCGCTAGTGCCCTCCCTCTAGTGCCCTCAGTCTAGTGCCCTCCGTCGAGTGCCCTCCCACTAGTGCCCTCCCTCTAGTGCACTCCCGCTAGTGCCCTCCCGCTAGTGCCCTCCCACTAATGCCCTCCTGCTAGTGCCCTTCCGCTAGTGCCCTCCCACTAGTGCCCTCCCACTAGTGCCCTCCTACTAGTGCCCTCCCACTAGTGTCCTCCCACTAGTGCCCTCCCTCTAGTGCCCTTCCGCTAGTGCCCTCCCACTAGTGCCCTCCCACTAGTGCCCTCCTACTAGTGCCCTCCCACTAGTGCCCTCCCACTAGTGCCCTCCCTCTAGTGCCCTCCCACTAGTGCCCTCCCTCTAGTGCCCTCCCGCTAGTGCCCTCCCGCTAGTGCCCTCCCTCTAGTGCCCTCCGTCTAGTGCCCTCCCGCTAGTGCCCTCCGTCTAGTGCCCTCCGTCTAGAGCCCTCCCACTAGTGCCCTCCTACTAGTGCCCTCCGTCTAGAGCCCTCCGTCTAGTGCCCTCCATCTAGTGCCCTCCGTCTAGAGCCCTCCGTCTAGTGCCCTCCATCTAGTGCCCTCCGTCTAGTGCCCTCCGTCTAGAGCCCTCCGTCTAGTGCCCTCCGTCTAGTGCCCTCAGTCTAGTGCCCTCCCGCTAGTGCCCTCCCGCTAGTGCCCTCCGTCTAGTGCCCTCCGTCTAGTGCCCTCCGTCGAGTGCCCTCCATCTAGTGCCCTCCGTCTAGTGCCCTCCGTCTAGAGCCCTCCCATTAGTGCCCTCCTACTAGTGCCCTCCGTCTAGAGCCCTCCGTCTAGTGCCCTCCATCTAGTGCCCTCCGTCTAGAGCCCTCCGTCTAGTGCCCTCCGTCTAGTGCCCTCCGTCTAGTGCCCTCCGTCTAGTGCCCTCCCGCTAGTGCCCTCCCGCTAGTGCCCTCCGTCTAGTGCCCTCCGTCTAGTGCCCTCCGTCGAGTGCCCTCCATCTAGTGCCCTCTGTCTAGTGCCCCCCGTCTAGTGCCCTCCGTCTAGTGCACTCCGTCTAGTGCCCTCCGTCTAGTGCCCTCCGTCTAGTGCCCTCCCACTAGTGCCCTCCGTCTAGAGCCCTCCGTCTAGTGCCCTCCGTCTAGTGCCCTCCGTCTAGTGCCCTCCGTCTAGTGCCCTCCCGCTAGTGCCCTCCCGCTAGTGCCCTCCGTCTAGTGCCCTCCCGTGCCCTAGTGCCCTCCGTCGAGTGCCCTCCATCTAGTGCCCTCTGTCTAGTGCCCCCCGTCTAGTGCCCTCCGTCTAGTGCACTCCGTCTAGTGCCCTCCGTCTAGTGCCCTCCGTCTAGTGCCCTCCCACTAGTGCCCTCCGTCTAGAGCCCTCCGTCTAGAGCCCTCCGTCTAGTGCCCTCCGTCTAGAGCCCTCCCACTAGTGCCCTCCGTCTAGTGCCCTCCGTCTAGAGCCCTCTGTCTAGAGCCCTCCCACTAGTGCCCTCCGTCTAGAGCCCTCCGTCTAGTGCCCTCCGTCTAGAGCCCTCCGTCTAGAGCCCTCCCACTAGTGCCCTCCGTCTAGAGCCCTCCGTCTAGAGCCCTCCCACTAGTGCCCTCCGTCTAGAGCCCTCCGTCTAGTGCCCTCCGTCTAGAGCCCTCCGTCTAGAGCCCTCCCACTAGTGCCCTCCGTCTAGTGCCCTCCGTCTAGAGCCCTCCCACTAGTGCCTTTTTGGGTGGTGTCACAGCATATACATTGTTGTTGTTGTTCTGAACCCAAGTCGTTGTGACGTAGTCAACATTTTAGCCACACCTTTTGCTGACAGGTGTATAAAATCGAGCACACAGCCATGCAATCTCCAAAGACAAACATTGTCAGTGGAAGCCCTGACCTCATCGAACACCTTTGTGCTGAATTGAAACGGCGACTGTGAGCCAAGCCTAATCGCCCAACATCAGTGCCCGTCCTCGCTAATGTTCCTGTGGCTGAATGGAAGCAAGTCCCAACAGCAATGTTCCAATGTCTAGTGGAAAGCCTACCCAGAAGAGTGGAGGCTGTTATAGCAGCAATGTTCCAACATCTAGTGGAAAGCCTTCCCAGAAGAGTGGAGGCTGTTATAGCAGCAATGTTCCAACATCTAGTGGAAATCCTTCCCAGAAGAGTGGAGGCTGTTATAGCAGCAATGTTCCAACATCTAGTGGAAAGCCTTCCCAGAAGAGTGGAGGCTGTTATAGCAGCAATGTTCCAACATCTAGTGGAAAGCCTTCCCAGAAGAGTGGAGGCTGTTAGAGCAGCAATGTTCCAACATCTAGTGGAAAGCCTTCCCAGAAGAGTGGAGGCTGTTATAGCAGCAATGTTCCAACATCTAGTGGAAAGCCTTCCCAGAAGAGTGGAGGCTGTTATATCAGCAATGTTCCAACATCTAGTGGAAAGCCTTCCCAGAAGAGTGGAGGCTGTTATAGCAGCAAACAGGGGGGGGGGGTTGCCTACACACAACAGCTTTCACAGAGCAAGCTAACACAGCTAGGTTAGGCTAACACAGCTAGGCTAGGCTAACACAGCTATGCTAGGCTAACACAGCTAGGTTAGGCTAACACAGCTAGGTTAGGCTAACACAGCTAGGTTTGGCTAACACAGCTGGTTAGCTAGCTAGCTCCTATAACTTTCCAAAACAACATTTTTATTTATTTAACTAGACAAGTCAGTTAATAAAAAAATACTATTTTTAACAATAGCCCAGGACCAGTGGGTTAACTGCCTTGTTCAGGGGCAGAACGACAGATTTTTACCTTGTCAGCTCAAGGATTCGATCTTACAACCTTTCGGTTACTAGTTCAACGATCTAACCACTAGGCTACCCTGCCTCCTCTACACTCTAACCACTAGGCTACCCTGCCTCCTCTACACTCTAACCACTAGGCTACCCTGCCTCCTCTACACTCTAACCACTAGGCTACCTGCCACCTCTACACTCTAACCACTAGGCTACCCTGCCACCTCTACACTCTAACCACTAGGCTACCCTGCCTCCTCTACACTCTAACCACTAGGCTACCCTGCCTCCTCTACACTCTAACCACTAGGCTACCCTGCCGCCTCTACACTCTAACCACTAGGCTACCCTGCCACCTCTACACTCTAACCACTAGGCTACCCTGCCCCCTCTACACTCTAACCACTAGGCTACCCTGCCTCCTCTACACTCTAACCACTAGGCTACCCTGCCACCTCTACACTCTAACCACTAGGCTACCCTGCCTCCTCTACACTCTAACCACTAGGCTACCTGCCACCTCTACACTCTAACCACTAGGCTACCCTGCCCCCTCTACACTCTATCCACTAGGCTACCCTGCCACCTCTACACTCTAACCACTAGGCTACCCTGCCACCTCTACACTCTAACCACTAGGCTACCCTGCCTCCTCTACACTCTAACCACTAGGCTACCCTGTCACCTCTACACTCTAACCACTAGGCTACCCTGCCTCCTCTACACTCTAACCACTAGGCTACCCTGCCACCTCTACACTCTAACCACTAGGCTACCCTGCCTCCTCTACACTCTAACCACTAGGCTACCCTGCCACCTCTACACTCTAACCACTAGGCTACCCTGCCGCCAACATTCAGTTTTACAGACCAAGGTAAGAATTGTTTTGGATATTAAAGCTCTGAGTTAATGTCAAATACACTGAGTGTAAAAAACATTCAGAACACCTTCCTATTAGCATTCCACAGGGATGCTGGCCCATGTTGACTCCAATGTTGTCAAGTTGGCTGGATGTCGTTTGGATGGTGGACCATTCTTGATACTAACTGTTGAGCATGGAAAACCCAGCAGCATTGTAGTTCTTGACACCTTTAAGTGTTCATGGGGCTGCCTCTCGAACAGGATGGTCAGGAGACAAGAGGTGGGTGGTCAGGAGAGAAGAGGTGGGTGGTCAGGAGAGAAGAGGTGGGTGGTCAGGAGATAAGAGGTGGGTGGTCAGGAGAGAAGAGGTGGGTGGTC
>NC_060176.1:82139330-82149330 GCF_021184085.1 Oncorhynchus gorbuscha
AGGTATTCACCATAGTGATACAGTAGTCAGCCAGAGGTAGAGGTATTCACCATAGTGATACAGTAGTCAGCCAGAGGTAGAGGTATTCACCATAGTGATACAGCAGTCAGCCATGGTAGAGGTATTCACTATAGTGATACAGTAGTCAGCCAGAGGTAGAGGTATTCACCATAGTGATACAGTAGTCAGCCAGAGGCAGAGGTATTCACCATAGTGATACAGTAGTCAGCCATGGCAGAGGTATTCACTATAGTGATACAGCAGTCAGCCAGAGGTAGAGGTATTCACTATAGTGATACAGTAGTCAGCCAGAGGCAGAGGTATTCACCATAGTGATACAGTAGTCAGCCAGAGGCAGAGGTATTCACCATAGTGATACAGTAGTCAGCCATGGCAGAGGTATTCACCATAGTGATACAGTAGTCAGCCATGGCAGAGGTATTCACCATAGTGATAGTTCACAGAGGTAGAGGTATTCACCATAGTGATACAGTAGTCAGCCAGAGGTAGAGGTATTCACCATAGTGATACAGCAGTCAGCCATGGTAGAGGTATTCACTATAGTGATACAGTAGTCAGCCAGAGGTAGAGGTATTCACCATAGTGATACAGCAGTCAGCCAGAGGTAGAGGTATTCACCATAGTGATACAGTAGTCAGCCAGAGGTAGAGGTATTCACCATAGTGATACAGTAGTCAGCCAGAGGTAGAGGTATTCACCATAGTGATACAGTAGTCAGCCATGGCAGAGGTATTCACCATAGTGATACAGTAGTCAGCCATGGCAGAGGTATTCACTATAGTGATACAGTAGTCAGCCAGAGGTAGAGGTATTCACCATAGTGATACAGTAGTCAGCCAGAGGTAGAGGTATTCACCATAGTGATACAGCAGTCAGCCATGGTAGAGGTATTCACTATAGTGATACAGTAGTCAGCCAGAGGTAGAGGTATTCACCATAGTGATACAGTAGTCAGCCAGAGGTAGAGGTATTCACCATAGTGATACAGCAGTCAGCCAGAGGTAGAGGTATTCACTATAGTGATACAGTAGTCAGCCAGAGGCAGAGGTATTCACCATAGTGATACAGTAGTCAGCCAGAGGTAGAGGTATTCACCATAGTGATACAGTAGTCAGCCAGAGGTAGAGGTATTCACCATAGTGATACAGTAGTCAGCCAGAGGTAGAGGTATTCACCATAGTGATACAGCAGTCAGCCATGGTAGAGGTATTCACTATAGTGATACAGTAGTCAGCCAAGTAGGAAGTTGACAGAGGTATTCACCACAGTGATACAGTAGTCAGCCATGGCAGAGGTATTCACCATAGTGATACAGCAGTCAGCCATGGCAGAGGTATTCACCATAGTACAGCAGCGTAGCTGAGCGTGCTCACATAGAGTTGGCTTGTCAACCGTACCTAAATACAGTTCATGTCTAAACAGGATTGGTACTGGTTCGTTGGCATAAAGTGCCAGTCTCCCTGATTCATTAGGGTGGCCACGATCTAGCATTCTGAACATCGATATCTTGGCAAAACAAACTTATCATGTGTATTGTGTGACTTCACCATGTCAATTTCTGGCATTCTATATAAAAAAACATGACTTACAACAATAAAGTAGGCAGGTAAAAACGTCATGCTTCCAAAACAGTCTGGCCATTTCAAATGGCCTTTTCAAACAGCTCCTAAAATAAAAGCACATTATCATCATTTTCACAATTTCCCAGTATTTATTCCAACCTCGTGGTGTGGAAATAAATATACACTGAGCATACAAAACATTGCGAACACCTGCTCTTTCCATGACATAGACTGACCAGGTGAATCCAGGTGAAAGATATGATCCCTTTATTGAAGTTAAATCCACTTCAATCAGTGTAGATGAAGGGGAGGAGACAGGATAAGGCTTGAGACAGCTGAGACCTGGATTGTGTATGTGTGCCATTCAGAGTGTGACTGGGCAAGACAAAATATGTACGTGCCTTTTACAGTAGTGCCAGGTGCACCAGTTTTGTGTCAAGAAGCGTGCCGCGGGTTTTCACCAATAGTTTGATACAGAATAGTCAACCACACAAACCAAAAAAAATCAGGTTGTAGAAAGAAGATCCCTTGAATACCTAGATCCCTTGAATATCTTGAATACCTAGATCCCTTGAATAACTTGAATACCTAGATCCCTTGAATACCTAGATCCCTTGAATACCTAGATCCCTTGAATACCTAGATCCCTTGAATACCTAGATCCCTTGAATACCTTGAATACCTAGATACCTTGAATACCTTGAATACCAAGATCCCTTGAATACCTTGAATACCTAGATCCCTTGAATACCTAGATCCCTTGAATACCTAGATCCCTTGAATACCTTGAATACCTAGATCCCTTGAATACCTAGATCCCTTGAATACCTAGATCCCTTGAATACCTTGAATACCTAGATCCCTTGAATACCTAGATCCCTTGAATACCTAGATCCCTTGAATACATTGAATACCTAGATCCCTTGAATACCTAGATCCCTTGAATACCTAGATCCCTTGAATACCTTGAATACCTAGATCCCTTGAATACCTAGATCCATTGAATACCTAGATCCCTTGAATACCTAGATCCCTTGAATACCTAGATCCCTTGAATACCTTGAATACCTACATCCCTTGAATACCTACATCCCTTGAATACCTAGATCCATTGAATACCTAGATCCCTTGAATACCTAGATCCCTTGAATACCTTGAATACCTAGATCCCTTGAATACCTACATCCCTTGAATACCTAGATCCCTTGAATACCTAGATCCCTTGAATACCTTGAATACCTACATCCCTTGAATACCTAGATCCCTTGCATACCTAAATCCCTTGAATACCTTGAATACCCAGATCCCTTGAATACCTTGAATACCTAGATCCCTTGAATACCTACATCCCTTGAATACCTAGATCCCTTGAATACCTAGATCACTTGAATACCTTGAATACCTACATCCCTTGAATACCTAGATCCCTTGCATACCTAAATCCCTTGAATACCTTGAATACCTAGATCCCTTGAATACCTTGAATACCTAGATCCCTTGAATACCTAGATCCCTTGAATACATTGAATACCTAGATCCCTTGAATACCTTGAATACCTAGATCCCTTGAATACCTTGAATACCTAGATCCCCTTGCATACCTAAATCCCTTGCATACATTGAATACCTAGATCCCTTGAATACCTTGAATAACTAGATCCCTTGAATACCTTGAATACCTAGATCCCCTTGCATACCTAAATCCCTTGCATACATTGAATACCTAGATCCCTTGAATACCTTGAATACCTAAATCCCTTGAATACCTAGATCCACTACTAACAGACTATACAACTACAAGTAGTGAGTGGAGTTACTAACAGACTATACAACTACAAGTAGTGAGTGGAGTTACTAACAGAATATACAACTACAAGTAGTGAGTGGAGTTACTAACAGACTATATAACTACTAGTAGTGAGTGGAGTTACTAACAGACTATATAACTACAAGTAGTGAGTGGGGTTACTAACAGACTATACAACTACAAGTAGTGAATGGAGTTACTAACAGACTATATAACTACAAGTAGTGAGTGGAGTTACTAACAGACTATACAAGTAGTGAGTGGAGTTACTAACAGACTATACAAGTAGTGAGTGGAGTTACTAACAGACTATACAACTACAAGTAGTGAGTGGAGTTACTAACAGACTATACAACTACAAGTAGTGATTGGAGTTACTAACAGACTATACAACTACAAGTAGTGAGTGGAGTTACTAACAGACTATACAACTACAAGTAGTGAGTGGAGTTACTAACAGACTATACAACAAGTAGTGAGTGGAGTTACTAACAGACTATACAAGTAGTGAGTGGAGTTACTAACAGACTATACAACTACAAGTAGTGAGTGGAGTTACTAACAGACTATACAACTACAAGTAGTGAGTGGAGTTACTAACAGACTATACAAGTAGTGAGTGGAGTTACTAACAGACTATACAACTACAAGTAGTGAGTGGAGTTACTAACAGACTATACAACTACTAGTAGTGAGTGGAGTTACTAACAGACTATACAACTACAAGTAGTGAGTGGAGTTACTAACAGACTATACAACTACAAGTAGTGAGTGGAGTTACTAACAGACTATACAACTACAAGTAGTGAGTGGAGTTACTAACAGACTATACAACTACTAGTAGTTAGTGGAGTTACTAACAGACTATACAGGTAGTGAGTGGAGTTACTAACAGACTATACAACTACAAGTAGTGAGTGGAGTTACTAACAGACTATACAACTACAAGTAGTGAGTGGAGTTACTAACAGACTATACAAGTAGTGAGTGGAGTTACTAACATACTATACAAGTAGTGAGTGGAGTTACTAACAGACTATACAACTACAAGTAGTGAGTGGAGTTACTAACAGACTATACAACTACAAGTAGTGAGTGGAGTTACTAACAGACTATACAACTACAAGTAGTGAGTGGAGTTACTAACAGACTATACAACTACAAGTAGTGAGTGGAGTTACTAACAGACTATACAACTACAAGTAGTGAGTGGAGTTACTAACAGACTATACAACTACAAGTAGTGAGTGGAGTTACTAACAGACTACACAACTACAAGTAGTGAGTGGAGTTACTAACAGACTATACAACTACAAGTAGTGAGTGGAGTTACTAACAGACTATACAAGTAGTGAGTGGAGTTACTAACAGACTATATAACTACTAGTAGTGAGTGGAGTTACTAACAGACTATACAACTACTAGTAGTGAGTGGAGTTACTAACAGACTATACAACTACTAGTAGTGAGTGGAGTTACTAACAGACTATATAACTACAAGTAGTGAGTGGAGTTACTAACAGACTATACAACTACTAGTAGTGAGTGGAGTTACTAACAGACTATACAACTACTAGTAGTGAGTGGAGTTACTAACAGACTATACAACTACTAGTAGTGAGTGGAGTTACTAACAGACTATACAACTACTAGTAGTGAGTGGAGTTACTAACAGACTATATAACTACAAGTAGTGAGTGGAGTTACTAACAGACTATACAAGTAGTTAGTGGAGTTACTAACAGACTATACAAGTAGTGAGTGGAGTTACTAACAGACTATATAACTACTAGTAGTGAGTGGAGTTACTAACAGACTATACAACTACTAGTAGTGAGTGGAGTTACTAACAGACTATACAACTACAAGTAGTGAGTGGAGTTACTAACAGACTATACAACTACAAGTAGTGGGTGGAGTTACTAACAGACTATACAAGTAGTGAGTGGAGTTACTAACAGACTATATAACTACAAGTAGTGAGTGGAGTTACTAACAGACTATACAACTACAAGTAGTGAGTGGAGTTACTAACAGACTATACAACTACTAGTAGTTAGTGGAGTTACTAACAGACTATACAGGTAGTGAGTGGAGTTACTAACAGACTATACAACTACAAGTAGTGAGTGGAGTTACTAACAGACTATACAACTACAAGTAGTGAGTGGAGTTACTAACAGACTATACAACTACAAGTAGTGAGTGGAGTTACTAACAGACTATACAACTACAAGTAGTGAGTGGAGTTACTAACAGACTATACAAGTAGTGAGTGGAGTTACTAACAGACTATATAACTACAAGTAGTGAGTGGAGTTACTAACAGACTATACAACTACAAGTAGTGAGTGGAGTTACTAACAGACTATACAACTACAAGTAGTGAGTGGAGTTACTAACAGACTATACAACTACTAGTAGTGAGTGGAGTTACTAACAGACTATACAACTACTAGTAGTGAGTGGAGTTACTAACAGACTATACAAGTAGTGAGTGGAGTTACTAACAGTCTATACAAGTAGTGAGTGGAGTTACTAACAGACTATACAACTACATGTAGTGAGTGGAGTTACTAACAGACTATACAACTACTAGTAGTGAGTGGAGTTACTAACAGACTATACAAGTAGTGAGTGGAGTTACTAACAGACTATACAAGTAGTGAGTGGAGTTACTAACAGACTATACAACTACAAGTAGTGAGTGGAGTTACTAACAGACTATACAACTACAAGTAGTGAGTGGAGTTACTAACAGACTATACAACTACAAGTAGTGAGTGGAGTTACTAACAGACTATACAACTACAAGTAGTGAGTGGAGTTACTAACAGACTATACAACTACAAGTAGTGAGTGGAGTTACTAACAGACTATACAACTACAAGTAGTGAGTGGAGTTACTAACAGACTATACAACTACAAGTAGTGAGTGGAGTTACTAACAGACTTTACAACTACAAGTAGTGAGTGGAGTTACTAACAGACTATACAAGTAGTGAGTGGAGTTACTAACAGACTATATAACTACTAGTAGTGAGTGGAGTTACTAACAGACTATACAACTACTAGTAGTGAGTGGAGTTACTAACAGACTATACAACTACTAGTAGTGAGTGGAGTTACTAACAGACTATATAACTACAAGTAGTGAGTGGAGTTACTAACAGACTATACAAGTACTAGTAGTGAGTGGAGTTACTAACAGACTATACAACTACAAGTAGTGAGTGGAGTTACTAACAGACTATACAACTACTAGTAGTGAGTGGAGTTACTAACAGACTATACAACTACTAGTAGTGAGTGGAGTTACTAACAGACTATATAACTACAAGTAGTGAGTGGAGTTACTAACAGACTATACAAGTAGTGAGTGGAGTTACTAACAGACTATACAAGTAGTGAGTGGAGTTACTAACAGACTATATAACTACTAGTAGTGAGTGGAGTTACTAACAGACTATACAACTACTAGTAGTGAGTGGAGTTACTAACAGACTATACAACTACAAGTAGTGAGTGGAGTTACTAACAGACTATACAACTACAAGTAGTGGGTGGAGTTACTAACAGACTATACAACTACAAGTAGTGAGTGGAGTTACTAACAGACTATACAACTACAAGTAGTGAGTGGAGTTACTAACAGACTATACAACTACAAGTAGTGAGTGGAGTTACTAACAGACTATATAACTACTAGTAGTGAGTGGAGTTACTAACAGACTATACAAGTAGTGAGTGGAGTTACTAACAGACTATACAACTACAAGTAGTGAGTGGAGTTACTAACAGACTATACAACTACAAGTAGTGAGTGGAGTTACTAACAGACTATACAAGTAGTGAGTGGAGTTACTAACAGACTATACAACTACAAGTAGTGAGTGGAGTTACTAACAGACTATACAACTACAAGTAGTGAGTGGAGTTACTAACAGACTATACAACTACAAGTAGTGAGTGGAGTTACTAACAGACTATACAAGTAGTGAGTGGAGTTACTAACAGACTATACAAGTAGTGAGTGGAGTTACTAACAGACTATACAACTACAAGTAGTGAGTGGAGTTACTAACAGACTATACAACTACAAGTAGTGAGTGGAGTTACTAACAGACTATACAACTACAAGTAGTGAGTGGAGTTACTAACAGACTATACAACTACAAGTAGTGAGTGGAGTTACTAACAGACTATACAACTACAAGTAGTGAGTGGAGTTACTAACAGACTATACAACTACAAGTAGTGAGTGGAGTTACTAACAGACTATACAACTACAAGTAGTGAGTGGAGTTACTAACAGACTATACAACTACAAGTAGTGAGTGGAGTTACTAACAGACTATACAACTACAAGTAGTGAGTGGAGTTACTAACAGACTATACAAGTAGTGAGTGGAGTTACTAACAGACTATATAACTACTAGTAGTGAGTGGAGTTACTAACAGACTATATAACTACTAGTAGTGAGTGGAGTTACTAACAGACTATACAACTACTAGTAGTGAGTGGAGTTACTAACAGACTATACAACTACTAGTAGTGAGTGGAGTTACTAACAGACTATACAACTACTAGTAGTGAGTGGAGTTACTAACAGACTATATAACTACAAGTAGTGAGTGGAGTTACTAACAGACTATACAAGTACTAGTAGTGAGTGGATTTACTAACAGACTATACAACTACAAGTAGTGAGTGGAGTTACTAACAGACTATACAACTACTAGTAGTGAGTGGAGTTACTAACAGACTATACAACTACTAGTAGTGAGTGGAGTTACTAACAGACTATATAACTACAAGTAGTGAGTGGAGTTACTAACAGACTATACAAGTAGTGAGTGGAGTTACTAACAGACTATACAAGTAGTGAGTGGAGTTACTAACAGACTATATAACTACTAGTAGTGAGTGGAGTTACTAACAGACTATACAACTACAAGTAGTGAGTGGAGTTACTAACAGACTATACAACTACAAGTAGTGAGTGGAGTTACTAACAGACTATACAACTACAAGTAGTGAGTGGAGTTACTAACAGACTATACAACTACAAGTAGTGAGTGGAGTTACTAACAGACTATACAACTACTAGTAGTGAGTGGAGTTACTAACAGACTATATAACTACAAGTAGTGAGTGGAGTTACTAACAGACTATACAAGTAGTGAGTGGAGTTACTAACAGACTATACAAGTAGTGAGTGGAGTTACTAACAGACTATATAACTACTAGTAGTGAGTGGAGTTACTAACAGACTATACAACTACTAGTAGTGAGTGGAGTTACTAACAGACTATACAACTACAAGTAGTGAGTGGAGTTACTAACAGACTATACAACTACAAGTAGTGAGTGGAGTTACTAACAGACTATACAACTACAAGTAGTGAGTGGAGTTACTAACAGACTATACAACTACAAGTAGTGAGTGGAGTTACTAACAGACTATACAACTACAAGTAGTGAGTGGAGTTACTAACAGACTATATAACTACTAGTAGTGAGTGGAGTTACTAACAGACTATACAACTACTAGTAGTGAGTGGAGTTACTAACAGACTATACAACTACAAGTAGTGAGTGGAGTTACTAACAGACTATACAACTACAAGTAGTGAGTGGAGTTACTAACAGACTATACAACTACAAGTAGTGAGTGGAGTTACTACCAGACTATATAACTACTAGTAGTGAGTGGAGTTACTAACAGACTATACAACTACAAGTAGTGAGTGGAGTTACTAACAGACTATACAACTACAAGTAGTGAGTGGAGTTACTAACAGACTATATAACTACTAGTAGTGAGTGGAGTTACTAACAGACTATACAAGTAGTGAGTGGAGTTACTAACAGACTATACAACTACAAGTAGTGAGTGGAGTTACTAACAGACTATACAACTACAAGTAGTGAGTGGAGTTACTAACAGACTATACAAGTAGTGAGTGGAGTTACTAACAGACTATACAACTACAAGTAGTGAGTGGAGTTACTAACAGGTAGTGAGTGGAGTTACTAACAGACTATATAACTACTAACAGACTATACAACTACAAGTAGTGAGTGGAGTTACTAACAGACTATACAACTACAAGTAGTGAGTGGAGTTACTAACAGACTATACAACTACAAGTAGTGAGTGGAGTTACTAACAGACTATACAACTACAAGTAGTGAGTGGAGTTACTAACAGACTATACAACTACAAGTAGTGAGTGGAGTTACTAACAGACTATATAACTACAAGTAGTGAGTGGAGTTACTAACTGAATGGAGTCACCTCCCATAACCGCTTGCAGACATTATTTATGGGTCTCTCTTAAAGGGACAGGGCCATCTAATGGATCAAAATAAATATATATGTATATATGTATATATATAAAAAAATGAATCCAGCTATGAATCTAGCTATGTGCTTTCACCATCTGGCTCTTCGAAGTAATTTGACAATCAGATGAAAACATCATGAATGGTTGTGTTTATGGTTGTGTTTATGGTTGTGTTTATGGTTGTGTTTATGGTTGTGTTTATGGTTGTGTTTATGGTTGTGTTTATGGTTGTGTTTATGGTTGTGTTTATGGTTGTGTT
>NC_060176.1:82151830-82161830 GCF_021184085.1 Oncorhynchus gorbuscha
AGAGAGAGACAGAGAGAGAGACAGAGAGAAAAAATTACATCAAATCAGTCCCCCTTCTCCATCAAACGAGCATGTTTCGTTACCTCCTAGGAGTTGATGCTTACGACCGAAGTAAACGGTTGATTAGGGTTGTTAGGGTTAACTAGTGATTGTTTCAACACACAGCCATGCAGCCCTGGGATTGGCTGAACCACATCACAAGCGTTCCTCTGATTGGCCCCCGCAAAATCGAAATTAGCATAATAAAAAAAAAAAACATCAAAGTCTGTCAGTTTAAGCTAGAGATGTCTGTTGTTGTTTTTTTGCGTTGGATGTGTCTCAATCCGCCGATATCGCACTTCCGCATCTGCAGGGGAAGTTGTGTTTGTCAGGACATAAATAGAAATCAACATGTAAAGCTGAAATAGAAGATCCCAGGAATGTTCCATAAAGCACAAAAAGCTTATTTCTCTAAAATGTTTTTCACACATTTGTTAAGATAATCCATCCACCTGACAAGTGTGGCATATCAAGAAGTTGATTAAACATCATGGCCATTACACAGGTGCACCTTGTGACAGGGACAATAAAATGCCACTCTGTGTAGTTTTGTCACACAACGCAATTCTACAGAACAGTGCAATTGGCAGCAGGAATTTCCACAGAAGCGGTTGCCAGATAATTTCATGTTAATTTCTCTATCATTAGATGCCTCAACATCACCTTAGAGAATTTGGCAGTACGTCCAACGTGTATCAATGCAGACCTCCACATCTGGCCTCTTCACCTGCGGGATAGTCTGAGACCAGTCACCTGGACAACTGATGAAACTGAAGAGTATTTCTGTCTGTAATAGAGACTAATAGAGACTCATTTGTGGGGAAAACCATATTCTGGTTGGTTGGGCTCCTTAGTGGGTGGGCCTATACCCTCCCAGGCACATCCCTGGCTACGCCCCTGCCCAGTTGTGAAATCCATAGATTAGGGCCTAAAACATTTATTTCAATTGATCAATTGACTGATTCCTTATATGGACTGTAACTCACATTTTGTTAAGATACAGCCTTATTCAGAAATGAATGAAATGTTTGATCAAACTACACACATATAGATGTAAATGACATCGCCAAAGTCGAGGATTGGTAGGATGGTCAGTTTTACAAGGGTATGTTTGGCAGCATGAGTGAAGGATGCTTTGTTGTGAAATAGGAAGCCAATTCGCCAAACTTACCCTAGTAAAACTAAAGCACCTTATACCACCCACCACTGCGACCTGTGTGCTCTAGTCGGCTGGCCCTCGCTACATATTCGTCGCCAGACCCACTGGCTCCAGGTCATCTACAAGTCCATGCTAGGTAAAGCTCCGCCTTATCTCAGTTCACTGGTCACGATGGCAACACCCACCCATAGCACGCGCTCCAGCAGGTGAATCTCACTGATCGTCCCTAAAGCCAACACCTCATTTGGCCGCCTTTCGTTCCAGTACTCTGCTGCCTGTGACTGGAACGAATTGCAAAAATCGCTGAAGTTGGAGACTTTTATCTCCCTCACCAACTTCAAACATCTGCTATCTGAGCAGTTAACCGATCGCTGCAGCTGTACATAGTCTATTGGTAAATAGCCCACCCATTTTCACCTACCTCATCCCCATACTGTTTTTATTTATTTACTTTTCTGCTCTTTTGCACACCAATATCTCTACCTGTACATGACCATCTGATCATTTATCACTCCAGTGTTAATCGGCAAAATTGTAAATATTCGCCTACCTCCTCATGCCTTTTGCACACAATGTATATAGACTCCCCTTTTTTTCTACTGTGTTATTGACTTGTTTATTGTTTACTCCATGTGTAACTCTATGTTGTCTGTTCACACTGCTATGCTTTATCTTGGCCAAGTCGCAGTTGCAAATGAGAACTTATTCTCAACTAGCCTACCTGGTTAAATAAAGGTGAAATAAAAAAAAAAAATAAAAAATACACTTTGGATTGGAGATGTTTGATATGGGTCTGGAAGGAGAGTTTACAGTCTCACCAGACACCTAAGTATTTGTAGTTGTCCACGTATTCTAAGTCAGAGCTGTCCAGAGTAGTGATGTTGGACAGGCGGATAGGTGCAGGTAGCGATCGGTTGAAGAGTATGCATTTAGTTTTACTTGTATTTAAGAGCAATTGGAGGCCACGGAAGGAGAGTTGTATGGCATTGAAGCTTGCCTGGAGGGTTGTTAACACAGTGTCCAAAGAAGGGCCAGAAGTATACAGAATTGTGTCGTCTGCGTAGAGGTGGATCAGAGACTCACCAGCAGCAAGAGCGACCTCATTGATGTATACAGAGAAGAGAGTCGGTCCAAGAATTTAACCCTGTGGCACCCCCATAGAGACTGCCAGAGATCCAGACAGCAGACCCTCAGATTTGACACACTGAACTCTATCAGAGAAGTAGTTGGTGAACCAGGCGAGGCAATCATTTGAGAAACCAAGGCTGTCGAGTCTGCCGATGAAGATGTGGTGATTGACAGTGTCGAAAGCCTTGGCCAGGTCCATGAATACGGCTGCACAGTAATGTTTCTTATCGATGGCGGTTAAGATATTGTTTAGGACCTTGAGCGTGGCTGAGGTGCACCCATGACCAGCTCTGAAACCAGATTGCATAGCAGAGAAGGTATGGTGAGATTCAAAATGGTCGGTAATCTGTTTGTTGACTTGGCTTTCGAAGACCTTAGAAAGGCATGGTAGGATAGATATAGGTTTGTAGCAGTTTGGGTCAAGAGTGTCCCCCCCTTTGAAGAGGGGGATGACCGCAGCTGCTTTCCAATCTTTGGGAATCTCAGACGACACGAAAGAGAGGTTGAACAGGCTAGTAATAGGGGTGGCAACAATTTCGGCAGATAATTTTAGAAAGAAAGGGTCCAGATTGTCTAGCCCGGCAGATTTGTAGGGTCCAGATTTTGCAGCTCTTTCAGTACATCAACTGAACGGATTTGGAAGAAGGAGAAATGGGGAAGGCTTGGGCGAGTTGCTGTTGGGGGTGCAGTGGTGTTGACCGGGGTAGGAGTAGCCAGGTGGAAAGCATGGCCAGCCGTAGAAAAATGCTTCTTGAAATTCTCAATTATGATGGATTTATCAGTGGTGACAGTGTTTCCTATCTTCAGTGCAGTGGGCAGCTGGGAGGAGGTGTTCTTATTCTCCATGGACTTTACAGTGTCCCATAACTTTTTTGAGTTAGTGTTGCAGGAAGCAAATTTCTGCTTGAAAAAGCTAGCCTTGGCTTTTCTAACTGCCTGTGTATAATGGTTTCTAGCTTCCCTGAACAGCTGCATATCACGGGGGGCTGTTCGATGCTAATGCAGAACACCATAGGAT
Organism: Oncorhynchus gorbuscha; assembly: GCF_021184085.1. Taxonomy (NCBI): domain Eukaryota; kingdom Metazoa; phylum Chordata; class Actinopteri; order Salmoniformes; family Salmonidae; genus Oncorhynchus; species Oncorhynchus gorbuscha. The sequence goes on from NC_060176.1 coordinate 82,155,175, forward strand.
GTTTTTGTGTTGGTTAAGGGCAATCAGGTCTGGGGAGAACCCAAGGGCTATATCTGTTCCTGGTTCTACATTTCTTGAATGGGGCATGTTTATTTAAGATGGTTAGGAAGGCATTTAAAAAAAATATCCAGGCATCATCTACTGACGGTATGAGATCAATATCCTTCCAGGATACCCCGGCCTGGTCGATTAGAAAGGCCTGCTCGCTGAAGTGTTTCAGGGAGCGTTTTACAGTGATGAGTGGAGGTCGTTTGACCGCTGAACCATTACGGATGCAGGCAATGAGGCAGTGATCGCTGAGATCTTGGTTGAAGACAGCAGAGGTGTATTTAGAGGGGAAGTTGGTTAGGATGATATCTATGAGGGTGCCCGTGTTTAAGACTTTGGGGAGGTACCTGGTAGGTTCATTGATAATTTGTGTGAGATTGAGGGCATCAAGTTTAGATTGTAGGATGGCTGGGGTGTTAAGCATGTTCCAGTTTAGGTTGCCTAGCAGCATGAGCTCTGAAGATAGATGGGGGGGCAATCAGTTCACATATGGTGTCCAGAGCACAGCTGGGGGCAGAGGGTGGTCTATAGCAGGCGGCAACGGTGAGATACTTGTTTTTAGAGAGGTGGATTTTTAAAAGTAGAAGTTCAAATTGTTTGGGTAAAGACCTGGATAGTAGGACAGAACTCTGCAGGCTATCTTTGCAGTAGATTGCAACACCGCCCCCTTTGGCAGTTCTATCTTGTCTGAAAATGTTGTAGTTTGGAATGAAAATTTCTGAATTTATGGTGGTCTTCCTAAGCCAGGATTCAGACACAGCTAGAACATCCGGGTTGGCAGAGTGTCCTAGACAGTGAATAGAACAAACTTAGGGAGGAGGCTTCTAATGTTAACATGCATGAAACCAAGGCTATTACGGTTACAGAAGTCTTCAAAAGAGAGCGCCTGGGGAATAGGAGTGGAGCTAGGCACTGCAGGGCCTGGATTCATCTCTACATCGCCAGAGGAACATAGGAGGAGTAGAATAAGAATTGGTCGTCTAGAACGTCTAGAATGTCTGGAACAGAGAGTAAAAGGAGGTTTCTGGGGGCGATAAAATAGCATCAAGATATAATGTACAGACAAAGGTATGGTAGGATGTGAATACAGTGGAGGTAAACCTAGGTATTGAGTGATGAAGAGAGAGATATTGGCTCTAGAAACATCATTGAAACCAGGAGAAGTCATTGCATGTGTGGGTGGTGGAACTAATAAGTTGGATAAGGTATAGTGAGCAGGACTAGAGGCTCTACAGTGAAATAAGCCAATAAACACTAACCAGAACAGCAATGGACAAGACATATTGACATTAAGGAGAGGCATGCTTAGTCGGGTGATCAAAAGAGTCCAGAGAGTGGAGAGGTTGGTTGGGGGTCACGGTGATTTAGACAGCTAGCCAGGCCATCAGTAGCAAGCTAGCATAGGATGGAGGTCTGTTATTAGCCACCTCTTGTGTTCCATCAGTAGATTAGTGGGGTTCCGTGTGGTAGAGGGGATTAATCCAAATCACACAACAACAACAAAAATAAAAACAATAGATATAGTTATAGAGACCCAAGAAGAAAACATAATAATAATAAAAATAAATAAATTGTCCGATTGTCTATTCAGATAGCAGCCGGTAAGACAGCTAACGGTTAGCAGGCCGCAGATGGGCGTTCAGGTAACGTCGCGACGGAGGAGCCAGCCGGATAACTCCTTCAGGTAGATAACGTCGGCAGTCCAGTTGTGAAGGCCCGGTGGGGCTCCGCGTAGGCAGTAAAAACGGGTCCGGATAGGTGACTGCAGCCCAGGAGTGATTGATGGAACTCAGGAGTGATTGACGGAGCTGGCTAGCTCCGGAATAATTTATGTTTGCTCCGGAATCGACGAAAGCCGATAGTCACACGGATAGCAGCTAGCTAGCTGTGAGATCCAGGTATGAATGTCCAGAGAGCAGTTGAAATCCAAGGACATGGAGAGAAAAATTGGTCCGGTATGTTCCGTTCCGAGCCGCGCTGCGCCGTACAAAACTGGCGATAGATTTTCGAGCTAAAGGATAGCTGATGACCACAAACCGTGGTTAGCTGAATACTAACGATTTGCCAGTAAAGAAGCTAACTAGCTTCTGAACTCGCTTCTGATTAGCTTCTGGATTAGCTTCTGGGCTATAATGACATCACAATACCCCATAATTACATCACAACACCCCATAATGACATCACAATACCCCATAATGACATCACAATACCCCACAATGACATCACAATACCCCATAATGACATCACATTACCTCATGATCACAAAGCAGGTTTTTAGACATTTTTGCAGATGTATTAATAATATAAATCAAAAAGATCACGTTTACATTCTGACGTTTACATCAGCATTCAGACGTTTACATCGGCATTCAGACGTTTACATAAGCATTCAGACGTTTACATCAGCATTCAGACGTTTACATAAGCATTCAGACGTTTACCGCAGCATTCAGACGTTTACATAAACATTCAGACGATTACATCAGCATTCAGACGTTTACATAAACATTCAGACGTTTACCGCAGCATTCAGACGTTTACATAAACATTCAGACGTTTACATCAGCATTCAGACGTTTACATAAGCATTCAGACCATCGACTCAGTACTTTGTTGAAGCACCATTGGCCGCGATTACAGGCTCGAGTCTTCTTGGGTATGATTCTAAAAACTTGGCACACCTGTATTTGGAGAGTTTCTCATGGTCTGAGAGTCCTTCAGGTACTTTTCTGCAAACTCCAAGCTGGCTGTCATGTGTCTTTCACTGAGGAGTGGTTTCCGTCTGGCCACTCTACAATAAAGGCCTGATTGGTAGAGTGCTGCAGAGATGGTTGTCCTTCTGGAAGGTTCTCCCATCTCTACGGAGGAACTCTGGAGCTCTGTCAGAGTGATCATCCTTCTCTTGGTCACCTCCCCGACCAAGGGCCAACGGTGGGACCTTCCATAGACAGGCATGCCTTTCCAAATCATGTCCAATCAATTGAATTTACCACAGATGGACTCCAATCAAGTGGTAGAAACATCTCAAGGATGATCAATGGAAACAGGATGCACCTGAGCTCAATTTCGAGTCTCATAGCAATAAGTTTGGTTTTTTAATATGAACACATGTATAAAAAAAGATGACAGAGGCCTGTAATTTTCATCATAGGTACACTTCAACTATGACAGACAAAATGAGATTGTTTTCCCCCAGAAAATCACATTGTAGGATTTTTAACGAATTTATTTGCAAATTATGGTGGTTAATAAGTATTTGGTCACCTACAAAGAAGCAAGATTTCTTGCTCTCACAGACCTGTAACTTCTTCTTTAAGAGGCTCCTCTGTCCTCCACTCGTTACCTGTATTAATGGCACCTGTTTGAACTTGTTATCAGTATAAAAGACACCTGTCCACAACCTCAAACAGTCACACTCCAAACTCCACTATGGCCAAGACCAAAGAGCTGTCAAAGGACACCAGAAACAAAATTGTAGACCTGCACCAGGCTGGGAAGACTGAATCTGCAATAGGTAAGCAGCTTGGTTTGAAGATATCAACTGTGGGAGCAATTATTAGGAAATGGAAGACATACAAGACCACTGATAATCTCCCTCGATCTGGGGCTCCACGCAAGATCTCACCCAGTGGGGTCAAAATTATCACAAGAACGGTGAGCAAAAATCCCAGAACCACACGGGGGGACCTAGTGAATGACCTGCAGAGAGCTGGGACCAAAGTAACAAAGCCTACCATCAGTAACACACTACTCCGCCAGGGACTCAATTCCTGCAGTGCCAGACGTGTCCCCCTGCTTAAGCCAGTATATGTCCAGGCCCGTCTGAAGTTTGCTAGAGAGCATTTGGATGATCCAGACGAAAATTGGAAGAATGTCATATGATCAGATCAAACCAAAATATAACTTTTTGGTAAAAACTCAACTCGTCGTGTTTGGAGGACAAAGAATGCTGAGTTGCATCCAAAGAACACCATACCTACTGTGAAGCATGGGGGTGGAAACATCATGCTTTGGGGCTGTTTTTCTGCAAAGGGACCAGGACGACTGATCCGTGTAAAGGAACGAATGAATGGGGCCATGTATCGTGAGATTTTGAGTGAAAACCTCCTTCTATCAGCAAGGGCATTGAAGATGAAACGTTGCTGGGTCTTTCAGCATGACAATGATCCCAAACACACCGCCCGGGCAACAAAGGAGTGGCTTCGTGAGAAGCATTTCAAGGTCCTGGAGTGGTCTAGCCAGTCTCCAGATCTCAACCCCATAGAAAATCTTTGGAGGGAGTTGAAAGTCCGTGTTGCCCAGCAACAGCCCCAAAACATCATTGCTCTAGAGGAGATCTGCTTGGAGGAATGGGCCAAAATAGCAGCAACAGTGTGTGAAAACCTTGTGAAGACTTACAGAAAAAGTTTGACCTCTGTCATTGCCTACAAAGGGTATATAATAAAGTATTGAGATAAGTATTTGGTCAATACAAAAGTTTATTTTCCACCATAATTCATAAAATTCATAAATTCAAAGAATCCTACAATGTGATTTTCTGGATTTTTTCTCTCATTTTGTCTGTCATAGTTGAAGTGGACCTATGATGAAAATTACAGGCCTCTCTCATCTTTTTAAGTGGGAGAACTTGCACAATTGGTGGCTGACTAAATACGTTTTGCCCTACTGTGTATATATATATATATATATATATATTACATCTCTCAAATATAGGACAGACACTTCACCACAAACTTCTTTAAGATTTGTTTTGAGGACTGTCTGTTGGTCCATGCAGGGAATCTGTTTTTCAATGCATTTGTATTGGGCTAATACCAGTTAGAACAAATTCAATGTTTACAAAAATGTACTTTGATACTTCAAGAGCTCTATGTTAGCTTTATAGACTGTAGAGCTCACAGGCTTTATAGATTGTAGAGCTCACAGGGTTTATAGACTGTAGATCTCACAGGCTTTATAGACTGTAGAGGTCACAGGCTTTATAGACTGTAGAGGTCACAGGCTTTATAGACTGTAGAGGTCACAGGCTTAATAGACTGTAGAGTTCATGGGCTTAATAGACTGTAGAGGTCACAGGCTTTATAGACTGTAGAGGTCACAGGCTTTATAGACTGTAGAGGTCACAGGCTTTATAGACTGTAGAGATCACAGGCTTTATAGACTGTAGAGGTCACAGGCTTTATAGACTGTAGAGGTCACAGGATTAATAGACTGTAGAGGTCACAGGCTTTATAGACTGTAGAGGTCACAGGCTTTATAGACTGTAGAGGTCACAGGCTTTATAGACTGTAGAGGTCACGGGCTTAATAGACTGTAGAGATCACGGGATTAATAGACTGTAGAGGTCACGGGATTAATAGACTGTAGAGGTCACGGGTTTAATAGACTGTAGAGATCACGGGCTTTATAGACTGTAGAGGTCACAGGCTTTATAGACTGTAGAGGTCACAGGCTTAATAGACTGTAGAGGTCACGGGCTTTATAGACTGTAGAGGTCACAGGCTTTATAGACTGTAGAGGTCACAGGCTTAATAGACTGTAGAGGGCATGGGCTTAATAGACTGTAGAGGGCACGGGCTTAATAGACTGTAGAGGTCACGGGCTTAATAGACTGTAGAGGGCACGGGCTTAATAGACTGTAGAGGTCACGGGCTTAATAGACTGTAGAGGTCACAGGCTTAATAGACTGTAGAGGGCACAGGCTTAATAGACTGTAGAGGTCACGGGCTTAATAGAATGTAGAGGTCACGGGCTTAATAGACTGTAGAGGTCACGGGCTTAATAGACTGTAGAGGTCACGGGCTTAATAGACTGTAGAGGTCACAGGCTTAATAGACTGTAGAGGGCACAGGCTTAATAGACTGTAGAGGTCACGGGCTTAATAGACTGTAGAGGTCACGGGCTTAATAGACTGTAGAGGGCACGGGAGGTTGGTGTTACCTTATTTGGGCAGGACAGGCTTGTGGTAACGGCTGGAGTGGAATAGTATCAAATACATCAAACACGTGATTTCCATGTACAGCTAGCTGATTTAGATAGATAGCTACTGTACTGTCTGATTTAGATAGATAGCTACTGTACTGTCTGATTTAGATAGATAGCTACTGTACTGTCTGATTTAGATAGATAGCTACTGTACTGTCTAAATCAGACTACAGGGTTGTACAGTAGCTAGCTATCTAAATCAGACTACAGGGTGTACAGTAGCTAGTTATATAAATTAAACTACAGGGTTGTACAGTAGCTAGCTTTCTAAATCAGACTACAGAGGTCTGTACAATGTGTGCCCAGTGGGTATAGGGACCAGTGGCGGTTGGTGCCATTTAAGATTAGGGAGGACATTTTTTATTTTTTAATGAGCATGGCCTTATTTCTATTACAGCATATTGGATGACTGTCATTCATATTCCATTCACCCAGTTCAATGTAACAGTGATAGGTTTAAACTACTACATTTACATTTACATTTAAGTCATTTAGCAGACGCTCTTATCCAGAGCGACTTACAAATTGGTGCATTCACCTTATGACATCCAGTGGAACAGTCACTTTACAATAGTGCATCTAAATCTTTTAAGGGGGGGGGGGTGAGAAGGATTACTTTATCC
>NC_060176.1:82166830-82171830 GCF_021184085.1 Oncorhynchus gorbuscha
CAACAACTACAGGAAGTGTCCTCCACAGCGATGTGGGAGAGCAACAACTACAGGAAGTGTCCTCCACAGCGATGTGGGAGATCAAAAACTACAGGAAGTGTCCTCCACAGCGATGTGGGAGAGCAACAACTACAGGAAGTGTCCTCCACAGCGATGTGGGAGAGCAACAACTACAGGAAGTGTCCACCACAGCGATGTGGGAGAGCAACAACTACAGGAAGTGTCCTCCACAGCGATGTGGGAGAGCAACAACTACAGGAAGTGTCCTCCACAGCGATGTGGGAGAGCAACAACTACAGGAAGTGTCCTCCACAGCGATGTGGGAGATCAACAACTACAGGAAGTGTCCACCACAGCGATGTGGGAGAGCAACAACTACAGGAAGTGTCCACCACAGCGATGTGGGAGAGCAACAACTACAGGAAGTGTCCACCACAGCGATGTGGGAGATCAACAACTACAGGAAGTGTCCACCACAGCGATGTGGGAGAGCAACAACTACAGGAAGTGTTTGGTTGCGGTCTTTGCAGCTCAAGGTGTCACAACCACTTATTGAGTCGGCAATGACTTTTTCCACACAGTGCGTTGCATAACGTTGTTAAATAAATTAAATAAACTTATAGAGTATATTTGTTTGTTATTTGTAAAAGTAGGTTCCCTTTATCTAATGTTAGATTTTGGTTGATACTGTCAATATAGTATTAAATATAGCCTGGGCTGAGTAGGTATCAGTATAGTATTAAATATAGCCTGGGCTGAGTAGGTATCAGTATAGTATTGAATATAGCCTGGGTTGAGTAGGTATCAGTATAGTATTAAATATAGCCTGGGCTGAGTAGGTATCAATATATCAGTATAGTATTAAATATAGCCTGGGCTGAGTAGGTATCAATATAGTATTAAATATAGCCTGGACTGAGTAGGTATCAGTATAGTATTAAATATAGCCTGGGCTGAGTAGGTATCAGTATAGTATTAAATATAGCCTGGGCTGAGTAGGTATCAATATAGTATTAAATATAGCCTGGGCTGAGTAGGTATCAATATAGTATTAAATATAGCCTGGGCTGAGTAGGTATTAGTATAGTATTAAATATAGCCTGGACTGAGTAGGCATCAGTATAGTATTAAATATAGCCTGGACTGAGTAGGTATAAGTATAGTATTAAATATAGCCACAATATAGTATTAAAAATAGCCATAGCTGAGTCGATATTAAGAAACAGTGTTTCGGGGTTGAACAGGAGTACAGGAAGGGGCTGAGGACGCACCCTTGTCGGGCCCCAGTGCTGAGGGTCAGCGAAGTGGAGATGTTTTTCCTACCTTCACCTGGGGGCAGCCCGTCAGAAGGTCCAGGACCCAGTTGCACAGGGCGGGATTGAGACCCAGGGCCTCCAGCTTGATGTTGAGCTTGGAGGGTACTGTGGTGTTGGAATGCAAACTGAAGTGGGTCTAGGTAAGGTGTAGGTGATATGCACCTTGACTAGTCTCTCAAAATACTTCATGATGACAGAGGTGAGTGCTACGGGCGGTAGTAATTTCGTTCAGTTATCTTTGCCTTCTTGGGTACAGGACCAATGGTGGCCATCTTGAAGCATGTGGTGACAACAGACAGAGCACTGGAATATGTCTGTAAAGATGCTCTGAGAATGCGGCTAGGGATGCCATCTGTTCCAGCAGCCTTGCAAGGGTTAACACGTTTAAATGTTTTGCTCACACATCGGCTACAGAGAAGGAGCGAGGGCGTGGGGTCCTTGTTAGCGGGCCGCGACGGTGGCACAGTATTTTCCTCAAAGCGGGCAAAGAAGGTGTTTAGTTTGTCTGGACCCGTGACGTCGTTGTCTGTGACGTGGCTGGTATTCTTTTTGTTTTCTGTGATTTCGTTGGGACCTTGCCACATATGTCTTGTGTCTGAGCCGTTGAATTGCAACTCCACTTTGTCCCTGCACCGGCATTTTGCTTGTTTGATTGAAACTCTTTATATTCAGCCATATTCCCAGACCTATTTCCATGGTTAATGCGGTGGTTTGAGCTTTCTGTTTTGCGTGAATACCGCCATTGTTTCTGGTTAGGATTAGGATAGGTTTTAATAGTCACAGTGCAACATCTCCAATGCACATACTTATAAACTCACTCACCGAGTCAACGTGTAGATTGATGTTGTTCTCTGAGACTGATCGGAACATATCCCAGTCCGCATGATCAAAACAATCTTGCATTGATTCCGATTGGTCAGACCAGCATTGAATGGTTCTTGTCACTGGTACATCCTGTTTGACTTTCTGCCTGTCAGACGGTAGGAGCAAGATGGCATCGTGGTCGGATTTGCCAAAGGGAGGGTGGGGGGGTTGGGGGGTGATTGAGTGTATTGCCCCTGCGAGTACTGCAATCAATATTCTGATATAATTTAGGCTTTGCTTTCTTAAAATCCCCAAAAACAACAAATGCAGCCCCAGGATATATAGTTTCCAGGTTACATAGAGCCCAGTGAAGTTCCTTGAGGGCCGTCGTGGTGTCTGCTTCAGGGGGAATGTACACAGTGACGATAACTGACAAGAATTCTCTTGGGAGGTAATATGGCTGGCACTTGATTGTAAAGAATTCTAGATCGGGTGAGCAGAATGACTTTAGTTCTGGGATGTTGTTGTGGTTACACCATGCGTCGTTTTTCATGAAGCATACACCTCCCATCCTTCCTCTTCCCAGAGAGGTGTTTATCTCTGTCAGCACCATGCATGGTGACGCCCGCTGGCTGAACCGATTCTGACAACATATCCCGAGAGAGCCATGTTTCCGTGAAACAGAGAATGTTACAATCTCTGATGTCTCTTTGGAAGGCAAACGTTGCTCGAATTTCATCCACCTTGTTGTGAAGAGACTGGACATTGACAAGTAGTATACTCCTGACCAGGAGGCCACTCCGTATGCCCCTTCTGCGGCGCCGTTGTTTTGGGTCGGCTTCTGGGATTAGATCCATTGTCCTGGGTGGTGGTCAAAACAGACGATCTGATTCAGGAAATTCCTGGTCGTAATATTTGTAATTTGACGTTGCTCTTATATCCAATAGTTCTCTCCGGCTGTATGATTTAAGACTTCCTGGGGTAAACAATTTAAGAAATAATACATAAAAAAAATAAAAAATACTGCATAGTTCCCAAAGAACTCGAAGCGAGGCGACCATCTTTGTCAATGCCAATCTGTTTTTTTTACACCTCAGTGCATCTTTTGACATTACTGATGATATGGAAAAACATAGAAAATGTGTTATGGCTTTACATCCCCTGCTATATTGTTTATCAAGAGTTACCTGTCTAACAGAACACAGAGGGTGTTATGTAATGGAAGCCTCTCCAACATAATCCAGGTAGAATCAGGAATTCCCCAAGGCAGCTGTCTAGGCCCATTACTTTGTAAAATCTTTACCAATGACCTGCCACTGGCACTGAGTAAAGCCTGTGTGATTATGTATGCTGACGACTCAACATTATACACATTATACATATATATATATATATTATAACATTATACACATCAAGCTACCACAGCAAGTGAATTCACTGCAACACTTAACATAGAGCTGCAGTCCGTTTTACAATTGGTGGCAAGTAATAAGATAGTACTAGATATTTCAAAAACTAAAAGCATTGTATTTGGGACAAACCGATGGGCGCCTGACTTTGTCTGAAATTCGGAGTGCAAAAGTTAGGGCAATCTTTACTTATTTTATAAAACCATTTTCCTATAATTATACACTGTTTCTTAACAGTGATATTCCATATTTTCTTAGATTTTGCCACAATAAATTATAATGAAAACATTTTTAATGACTAGATTACTAATCTACTCTCATCCCTGATAATCCCACCCACAATATTTAATAGACATGTCTGAAACCCTATCAATCGTATGATACTGAGAAACAACTTGACCCCTTTTCTAAAAACACCACCCCATAGCGATTGATTGACAGGTTTGAAACCAAACCTTCCAATATGGCAGTGTTATCTGGTAGGTCATTGAACAAGATAAGTCAACTTAAAAATGCAATCTGGAGTTGTGTATTAAATTTGGTCATGTTCATAGAAAAACAAAAATGCATGATTAATTATTGTGATCCTGTGGTAAGCATAGCAGGCCTAATTTCTGCCATGCGATCTGGCAGTCTGGATCAAAACAGGTTAAAATGTTAAAATATAGTCAAATATTAGTAGATTAGTTCTCACACAGAGATATGAAGATTATAAATGATGGTGTGGGGTTTCCATGGAACCTGTTCTTAGGACATTGTACATCTCACTCTCTCTCTCTCTCTCTCTCTCTCTCTCTCTCTCTCTCTCTCTCTCTCTCTCTCTCTCTCTCTCTCTCTCTCCTCCTCCTCTCCTCTCTCTCTCTCTCCTCCTCTCCTCTCTCTCTCTCTCTCTCCCATCTCACTCAGTCCCAGTCTCACTCAGTCTGAGGACTGGGTTCCTTTAATTATTAAGTTGTGTCGCAAATATCACCCTATTTTCTATGTAGGGTGCCCTTTGGGATGCCATCTTAGTCTTTGTTCTGAATGGGTGAAAGTTGATCCTGAACCTGACAGGACTTGATTATGTGTCATTTAATATTCCTCAGAGAATGGCACATTACACTTTAATAAAGATATATTTTTTTAAATTCAAAGTTGAGAGGAAATTGTAGATGGAATCCAAATCCCAATTGTTGCATGAACGTTCTGTGGTTCAATGCTTTTCTGTGCAGGAATTCAACCTGAGGGGCTTGACAGTGCAGGAACAACATCCAACAAGAACTTTTATTGGCAGTTTGTTGAAGATGAGAAGATATTTAGTAACGCTTGGTAGGACAATTGAAGTTTGCATCAGCAATTGGCAGAGTTTGGGACAGAGGCTAACACCAGAATGAGACTTGTTAGTTGATTCATAAATGGGTAGTCAACCAAATGTCCTGTGTCACTTCTGCACTTGGTGAACTTTGAAGGCTGGGAGCAGACATATGGGGTG
>NC_060176.1:82176830-82191830 GCF_021184085.1 Oncorhynchus gorbuscha
TGAGCCATCTAGACAGACCAGGGCAGACCAGAGCAGGGCCCCTCAATGAGACAAGTGGAGGCGCTGCCTGCAGGGCTGCAGTGGAATAAGGGTCTGTCAGGGAGGGAAGGTAGTGGGATGGGAGGTGGGTAGGGTCTGGCAGGGAGGGAAGGAAGTGGGATGGGAGGTGGGTAGGGTCTGGCAGGGAGGGAAGGAAGTGGGATGGGAGGTGGATAGGGTCTAGCAGGGAGGGAAGGAAGTAGGATGGGAGGTGGATAGGGTCTAGCAGGGAGGGAAGGAAGTGGGATGGGAGGTGGGTAGGGTCTGGCAGGGAGGGGAGGAAGTGGGATGGGAGGTGGATAGGGTCTAGCAGGGAGGGAAGGAAGTGGGATGGGTGGTGGATAGGGTCTAGCAGGGAGGGAAAGAAGTGGGATCGGAGGTGGATAGGGTCTAGCAGGGAGGGAAGGAAGTGGGATGGGAGGTGGATAGGGTCTAGCAGGGAGGGAAGGAAGTGGGATGGGAGGTGGATAGGGTCTAGCAGGGAGGGAAGGAAGTGGGATCGGAGGTGGATAGGGTCTAGCAGGGTCCTTCTGTAGCTCACGTGGTCCTTCTGTAGCTCAGTTGGTAGAGCATGGCGCTTGTAACGCCAGGGTAGTGGGTTCCCGGGACCACCCATACGTAGAATGTATGCACACATGACTGTAAGTCGCTTTGGATAAAAGCGTCTGCTAAATGGCACATATATTATTATATTATATTAGCAGGGAGGGAAGGAAATGGGATGGGAGGTGGATAGGGTCTAGCAGGGAGGGAAGGAAGTGGGATGGGAGGTGGATAGGGTCTAGCAGGGATGGAAGGAAGTAGGATGGGAGGTGGATAGGGTCTAGCAGGGAGGGAAGGAAGTGGGATGGGAGGTGGATCAAATCAAATCAAATTTTATTTGTCACATACACATGGTTAGCAGATGTTAATGCGAGTGTAGCGAAATGCTTGTGCTTCTAGTTCCGACAATGCAGTGATAACCAACAAGTAATCTAACTAACAATTCCAAAACTACTGTCTTATACACAGTGTAAGGGGATAAGGAATATGTACATAAGGATATATGAATGAGTGATGGTACAGAGCAGCATACAGTAGATTTGAGTACAGTATATACATATGAGATGAGTATGTAGACAAAGTAAACAAAGTGGCATAGTTAAAGTGGCTAGTGATACATGTATTACATAAGGATGCAGTCGATGATGTAGAGTACAGTATATACATATGCATATGAGATGAATAATGTAGGGTAAGTAACATTATATAAGGTAGCATTGTTTAAAGTGGCTAGTGATATATTTACATCATTTCCCATCAATTCCCATTATTAAAGTGGCTGGAGTTGGGTCAGTGTCAATGACAGTGTGTTGGCAGCAGCCACTCAATGTTAGTGGTGGCTGTTTAACAGTCTGATGGCCTTGAGATAGAAGCTGTTTTTCAGTCTCTCGGTCCCAGCTTTGATGCACCGGTACTGACCTCGCCTTCTGGATGATAGCGGGGTGAACAGGCAGTGGTTCGGGTGGTTGATGTCCTTGATGATCTTTATGGCCTTCCTGTAACATCCGGTGGTGTAGGTGTCCTGGAGGGCAGGTAGTTTGCCCCGGTGATGCGTTGTGCAGACCTCACTGGCAAGACTTAATTGTGGCTCGTCCAAGGTCAGATTTGACAGCAGGCCTTGTATGAAAAGACCGGCAAGGCAAAGTGGCAACACAACCTGACACAACCTGACACAACCTGACACAACCACACACAACCTGACACAACCTGACTCAACCACACACAACCTGACACAACCTGACACAACCTGACACAACCACACACAACCTGACACAACCTGACACAACCTGACACAACCACACACAACCACACACAACCTGACACAACCTGACACAACCTGACACAACCACACACAACCACACACAACCTGACACAACCTGACACAACCTGACACAACCTGACACAACCAAACACAACCTGACACAACCACTCACAACCTGACACAACCTGACACAACCTGACACAACCAAACACAACCTGACACAACCACACACAACCTGACACAACCACACACAACCTGACACAACCTGACACAATCTGACACAACCTGACACAACCTGACATAACCTGACACAAACACACACAACCACACACAACCTGACACAACCTGACACAACCACACACAACCTGACACAACCTGACACAATCTGACACAACATGACACAATCTGACACAGCCTGACACAATCTGACACAACCTGACACAACCTGCCACAACCTGACACAACCTGACACAACCTGACACAACCACACACAACCTGACACAACCTGACACAACCTGAAACAACCACACACAACCTGACACAACCTGACACAACCTGACACAAACACACACAACCACACACAACCTGACACAACCTGACACAACCTGACACAACCACACACAACCTGACACAACCACACACAACCTGACTCAACCACACACAACCTGACACAACCACACACAACCTGACTCAACCTGACACAACCTGCCACAACCTGACACAGCCTGACACAACGTGGCACAACCACACACAACCTGACACAACCTGACACAACTTGACACAACCTGACACAACACACAACACACAACCTGACACAACCTGACACAACCTGACACAACCACACACAACCACACACAACCTGCCACAACCTGACACAGCCTGACACAACGTGGCACAACCACACACAACCTGACACAACCTGACACAACTTGACACAACCACACACAACCACACACAACCTGACACAACCTGACACAACCTGACACAACCACACACAACCACACACAACCTGCCACAACCTGACACAGCCTGACACAACGTGGCACAACCACACACAACTTGACACAACCTGACACAACCTGCCACAACCTGACACAACCTGACACAACAAACACACAACCTGACACAACCTGACACAACCTGACCCTACAGAACCTGACCAACCAAGCCCCTAGGGACGGATGGACCACCAGCCAGGGAGCAGAGGAGAAGGAGAGGAGGGTTGGGGATAGAGGTGGAGGGGGCAAGGCTGAGGTATTGGAGGGAAGACACACCATCAGCCCAATATAAAAAGGCAACAAAGGAATACAAAAGCTTCTAAGTGACCTGACACAACCTGACACTCTGACACAAGGTCTTACCACACATCACAACGAGGGGGTAATCACACAAGGTGACGCTAGACCTGTTTTCTGACACCCTCTGCCCCTCCCTTCTCTCCAACCTGACACAATGACACAACCCTCCCTCCACTCTGACCCACCTAGTGGGACACAAGGGAGGGAGGGAGGGAGGGAGGCACAAAAAACTAGGGACCACACACAAGGAGGAACCTGGATCTGACAGAGGAAGAAGAGAGGGAAAAAGGAGGGATGTGTTGCTGGGAGAAGGAAAAGGATGAGGAGGATGAGGAGGAAAAGCACCCTGTCAAAACTAGGGGTTACTCATGGAACTATTCAACTAGGCCTCACTGCAGGACAGGGGTTAGTCATGGAACTATTCAACTAGGCCTCACTGCAGGACAGGGGTTAGTCATGGAACTATTCAACTAGGCCTCACTGCAGGACAGGGGTTAGTCATGGAACTATTCAACTAGGCTTCACTGCAGGACAGGGGTTACTCATGGAACTATTCAACTAGGCCTCACTGCAGGACAGGGGTTACTCATGGAAATATTCAACTAGGCTTCACTGCAGGACAGGGGTTAGTCATGGAACTATTCAACTAGGCCTCACTGCAGGACAGGGGTTACTCATGGAACTATTCAACTATTATGACCAGGGTCCTATTATGAAGAGGGTCCTATTATGACCAGGGTCCTAGTGTGACCAGAGTCCTACTAAGACCAGGCCCTTATTTTGACCAGGGCCCTATTATGACCAGAGTCCTATTATGACCAGAGTCCTATTATGACCAGGGCCCTATTATGACCTGGGTTCTATTATGACCAGGGTTCTATTATGACCAGAGTCCTAATGTGACCAGGGCCCTATTATGACCTGGGTTCTATTATGACCAGAGTCCTCATGTGACCAGGGTTCTATTATGACCCGGGTTCTATTATGACCAGGGTTCTATTATGACCAGAGTCCTAATGTGACCAGAGTTCTATTATGACCAGGGTTATATTATGAACTGGGTTCTATTATGACCAGGGCCCTATTATGACCAGGGCCCTATTATGACCAGGGCCCTATTATGACCAGGGCCCTATTATGACCCGGGTTATATTATGACCTGGGTTCTATTATGACCAGGGCCCTATTATGACCAGGGCCCTATTATGACCAGGGCCCTATTATGACCAGGGTTATATTATGACCTGGGTTCTATTATGACCAGGGTTATATTATGACCTGGGTTCTATTATGACCAGGGTCCTATTATGACCAGGGCCCTATTATGACCAGGGCCCTATTATGACCAGGGCCCTATTATGACCAGGGTTATATTATGACCTGGGTTCTATTATGACCCAGGCCCTATTATGACCAGGGCCCTATTATGACCTGGGTTCTATTATGACCAGGGTTATATTATGACCAGGGCCCTATTATGACCAGGGCCCTATTATGACCAGGGTTATATTATGACCTGGGTTCTATTATGACCAGGGCCCTATTATGACCAGGGTTCTATTATGACCTGGGTTCTATTATGACCAGGGTCCTATTTTGACCAGGGTCCTATTTTGACCAAGTAGTTGGCGGGAGTAGCACCTTGATCTTTGTCATTAGAAAATACAGTAGCTACTTTTGCTACAGCAAGAGAGGGGAGGGCAAGAGAGAGCTGAGGAGAGGAGGGCAAGAGAGAGGAGGGCAAGAGAGAGGAGAGGAGGGCAAGAGAGAGGAGGGGAGGGCAAGAGAGAGGAGGGGAGAGGAGGGCAAGATAGAGGAGTGCAATAGAGAAGAGGGCAAAAGAGAGGAGAGGAGGGCAAGAGAGAAGAGGGCAAGAGAGAAGAGGGCAAAAGAGAGGAGAGGAGGGCAAGAGAGAAGAGGGGAGGGCAAGAGAGAGGAGGGGAGAGGAGGGCAAGATAGAGGAGTGCAATAGAGAAGAGGGCAAAAGAGAGGAGAGGAGGGCAAGAGAGAAGAGGGCAAGAGAGAAGAGGGCAAAAGAGAGGAGAAGAGGGCAAAAGAGAGGAGGGCAAGAGAGAGGAGAGGAGGGCAAGAGAGAGGAGGGGAGGGCAAGAGAGAGGAGGGGAGAGGAGGGCAAGATAGAGGAGTGCAATAGAGAAGAGGGCAAAAGAGAGGAGAGGAGGGCAAGAGAGAAGAGGGCAAGAGAGAAGAGGGCAAAAGAGAGGAGAAGAGGGCAAAAGAGAGGAGAGGAGGGCAAGAGAGAGGAGAGGAGGGAAAGAGAGGGGAGGGCAAGAGAGAGCTGAGGAGAGGAGGGCAAGAGAGAGGAGGGCAAGAGAAAGGAGAGGTGGGCAAGAGAGAGGAGGGGAGGGCAAGAGAGAGGAGGGGAGGACAAGAGAGAGGAGGGGAGAGGAGGGCAAGATAGAGGAGGGCAATAGAGAAGAGGGCAAGAGAGAGGAGAGGAGGGCAAGAGAGAAGAGGGCAAGAGAGAAGAGGGCAAGAGAGAAGAGGGCAAGAGAGAAGAGGGCAAGAGAGAGGAGGGCAAGAGAGAAGAGGGCAAGAGAGAGGAGGGCAAGAGAGAAGAGGGCAAGAGAGAAGAGGGCAAGAGAGAAGAGGGCAAGAGAGAGGAGAGGAGGGCAAGATAGAGGAGGGGAAGAGAGTTGAGAGGAGGGGAGATTGAAACACTTTGTCTGGTACTCTCTCGGTTGCTTGGTCTGTCCATCTTGGTGGGTCGGAGAGGGAGGGAGATTAGAGAGGGAGGGGGATTAGAGGAAGGAGAGAAGGGAGGGGCAGAGGGCAGAAAACCGGTCTAGCATCACCTATTGATTACCCCCTCGAGATGTGTGGTCAGACCTTCAATAGTAATATGTGAAGTCACTTAGAAGCTTTTGTTTTCCTTTGTTGCCTTTTTATATTGGGCTGATGGTGTGTCTTCCCTCCAATACCTCAGCCTTGCCCCCTCCACCTCTATCCCCAACCCTCCTCTCCTTCTCCTCTGCTCCCTGGCTGGTGGTCCATCCGTCCCTAGGGGCTTGGTAGGGGCTCTGTAGGGGGGGGGGGCAGCTCTTTGTTGTGTCAGGTTGTGTGTGGGTGTGCGTGGTATTGTCAGCTTGTGTTGGCACTGATCCCAGCCTGTCTTTTCCTACAAGGCCTGCTGTCAAATATGGTTGAACTCTGACCTCGGACGAGACACAATTCAGTCCTGCCAGACCCTTTTCACCTCCCGTCCTCCATTGGGAAGTGAAATCCCCCCTCCTTGTGGCTAGTCATCTCTCCATCATAGAGAGCAGAGGAGGGAGAGATGGAGGAGTAGGCTATGGTCAGTTCTCTCTCTCTCTGTCTCTCTGTCTCTCGCTCTCTCTCTCTCTCACTCTTTCTCTCTCTGTCTCTATCTCATCTCTAATAGGATGAGAGATGAAGGTGTAGGCTGTGGTCAATTCTCTCTCTCTGTCTCTCTCTCTCTCTCACTCTCTCTCTCTCTGACTCTCTCTGTCTCTGTCTCTGTCTCTGTCTCTGTCTCTGTCTCTGTCTCTCCCTGTCTCTCTGTCTCTGTGTCTCTCGCTCTCTGTCTCTCTGTCTCTCTCTCTGTCTCTCTCTCTCTGTCTCTCTCTCTCTCTCTGTCTCTCTCTCTCTCTCTCTCTCACTCTCTCTCTCCCTCTCCCTCTCTGTCTCTGTCTCTGTCTCTTTCTGTCTCTCTGTCTCTCTCTCTCTCTCTCATCTCTAATAGGATGAGAGATGAAGGTGTAGGCTGTGGCCTCCCTATTGTCTAGCGGTCAAGCAGGGTCGGACTCCACAGGCCACGGCGAGACTTGAGGACTTCCGAAAGCCTATTCACCCCCACTCTGACCCCCGCACTTCCACCCCCCCCTCGAGAGGTCTGACCCCCCCCTCCTATGTTGAGTCATAAGATCAAACGTTGCCTGGGAACCTCTGGAGAGAGGAGGGGGTCATTCACCCCCTCTAAAAATATCTGAATGACTAATTATTTTTCTTTTAAACGGGCCGCCGATCTGCAATGCATTTGCAAATGTGTTTTTTCAATACAACCCAAACCTGGATAATAGGTATTTTTTAGCATTTCTCCGGGTTTGACTGGGGAAAGAAATCCTCTGTGTCCTTTGTGCTTGAAATATCTCCGTCTGATTTAGCTATCAATGGTAATTACTGAGCCCGTGATCACACACACACACACACACACACACACACACACACACACACACACACACACACACACACACACACACACACACACACACACACACACACACACACACACACACACACACACACACACACACACACACACACACACAGAGAGAGAGAGACATCACAGCAGCAAGATGTGTGACCTATTGCCACCAGTGAAGAACAAACGACATTGTAAATATAACCCATATTTATGTTTATTTAATTTCCATTTTTTTTCACTTTAACTATTTGCACATCGTTACAACACTGTATATACAGTAGGGCAAAAAAGTATTTAGTCAGCCACCAATTGTTCAAGTTCTCCCACTTAAAAAGATGAGAGAGGCCTGTAATGTTCTTCATAGGTACACTTCAACTATGACAGACAAAATGAAAAAAAAATCCAGAAAATCACATTGTAGGATTTTTAATGAATTTATTTGCAAATTATGGTGGAAAATAAGTATTTGGTCAATAACAAAAGTGTATCTCAATACTTTGTTATAAATATAAGTAAGTCTTCACAAGGTTTTCACACACTTTTGCTGGTATTTTGGCCCATTCCTCCATGCAGATGCGACCTGGTCAAGATAAAGCAGTTGGCCTACCTGGTTAAATAAGGTGAAATAAATAAAATAAATAAAAAATTCTACATTCTATTATTTTCTTTCATATCCTATTATATTCCATAGTTTCCTGTTATATTATTTTATATTTGTTTCTATAGTATTATATTATATTTAATTATATTCTATATTATTATATTAATAAATATTAATAAAAAATAAAATACATGTATTTGTATGTTGACTATGATACAATATGATGATGTAAAGTACTTAAAGTAAAAATACTTTAAAGTACTACTTAAGTAGTTTTATTTAGGGTATCTGTACTTTACTATTTATATATATTTGTTTACAACTTTTTATTTTACTCCACGACATTCCTAAAGAAAAGAATGTACTTTTTAAATGAAATGAAATGATGTCTGAGTGTCGGAGTGTTCCCCTGGCCCTGGCTAACCATACATTAAAAAACAACAAGACAATGTGCCTTCTAGTTTACTTAAGAGGTTTTTAGTAGTAGCCTGTGTAGATGTTTTTCAGTCTTGTTGCTTTTGGGGGATAGAAGCTGTTCAAGAGCCTGTTTGTTGTCAGACTTGATGCACCGGTACCGCTTGCCATGTGGAAGCAGAGAGAACAGTCTGTGGCTTGGGTGCTCTTTTACCCTCCTGACATAGATGTGTTGGATGGCAGGGAGCTCGGTCCCCAGTGATGTCCTCACCAACCTCTGTAGTGCCATGTGATCCAGGGCGGTGCTATTTCCAGTGATGTGCTGGGTTGCCTGCACTACCCTCTGTAGCGCCATGTGATCCAGGGCGGTGCTATTTCCAGTGATGTGCTGGGTTGTCCGCACTACCCTCTGTAGTGCCATGTGATCCAGGGCGGTGCTATTTCCAGTGATGTGCTGGGTTGTCCGCACTACCCTCTGTAGTGCCATGTGATCCAGGGCGGTGCTATTTCCAGTGATGTGCTGGGTTGTCCGCACTACCCTCTGTAGAGTCATGTGATCCAGGGCGGTGCTATTTCCAGTGATGTGCTGGGTTGTCCGCACTACCCTCTGTAGTGCCATGTGATCCAGGGCGGTGCTATTTCCAGTGATGTGCTGGGTTGTCCGCACTACCCTCTGTAGAGTCATGTGATCCAGGGCGGTGCTATTTCCAGTGATGTGCTGGGTTGTCCGCACTACCCTCTGTAGCGCCATGTGATCCAGGGTGGTGCTATTTCCAGTGATGTGCTGGGTTGTCCGCACTACCCTCTGTAGCGCCATGTGATCCAGGGCGGTGCTATTTCCAATGATGTGCTGGGTTGTCCGCACTACCCTCTGTAGCGCCATGTGATCCAGGGCGGTGCTATTTCCATACCAAGCAGTGATGCAGACAGTCAAAATGCTCTCAGTGGGACAGCTGTATAACTTTTTTGAGGAGTTGAGGATCCGTGCCCAACTTTTTCAGTCTCCTGAGTGGGAAGAGGCTCTGTCGCTCCTTCTTCATGACTGTGAGTGTGTGTTTGGGCTATTTAAAGTCTTTAGTGATTTGGAGACCAAGGAAATTGAAGCTCTTTACCTACTCCACTGCAGCCTTGTTGATGTGGTTGGGGGCGTGCTCCCACCCCCTGTTTCCTGTTGTCCACGATCAGCTCCTTAGACTTACTGACGTCAAGGGAGAGGATGTTGTTTTGGCACCATACTGCCAGGTCACTGCCAGGTCACTGCCAGGTCACTGACCTCCTCCCTGTATCCTGACTCATCGTCATTGGTGATTAGGCCTACCACTATTGTGTTGTCAGAAAACTTGATGATGGTGTTGGAGTTGGGCGTGGCCACGCCTGGGTGAACTGGGAGTATGGGAGGGGACGAAGCACACACCCCTGTGGGGCCCCTGTGTTGAGGGTCAGCGTGGCAGAGGTGATGTTGCCTACCTTCAACACCTGGGGGCGGCCCGTCAGGAAGTCCAGGATCCAGTTGGAGAGGGAGGTGTTAGGACCCAGAGTCCTTAGCTTGGTGAGGAGCTTAGAGGGGACAATGGTGTTGAACGCTGAGCTGTAGTCAATGAACAGCATTCTCACATAGGTAGTCCTCTTATCTAGGTGGACGAGGGCAGTGTGGAGAGCAATTGCGATTGGCTTCATCTATGGATCTGTTAGGGTGGTATACACATTGGAGAGGGTCTAGAGTGGCTGGGATGATTAATGTTTGCATTAACCATCGTCTTAAAGCACTTCATGATAACAGATGTGAGTACTACAGGGTGGTAGTCATTGTGTCATGAAGCCTTAGAGTTCTTGAGAACGGGAATGAAGGTGGTCATGTTTAAAATGTGGGGATTACAGACTGGGGCAAGGAGAGGATGACAAATACCATGAATATTGCTGCCAGCTGTTCTATGAATGCTCTGAGGACACGCCATGGAAAGAGCTATACTGCGGCCTTGCCTGTGTTGAACCCATTTAAGTACCTTTCTCGCGTCGGATTCGGAGAGCGAGATCACCAATCCGCTGGGTCGGTGACGGCCCCTTACACCCAGCACGATGATGTTGTTGTTGTCAAAAGCATAAAATGCATTGAGTTTATCTGGTAGAGAGACATCATTGGGCAGATCACGGCTGGGTCCTCCTCTGTAATCCGTAACGGACTGTAGTCCCTGCCCCATGTGGTGGGCGTCAGAGCCTATGTAAGGGTTTCCAGGGGAAAGGGCTCAAGGGGGAAGGGGCTCCAAGGGAAGGGGCTCCAGGGGAAGGGGCTCCAGGGGAAGGGGCTCCAAGGGAAGGGGCTCCAGGGGCAGGGGTTCCAGAGGAAGGGGCTCCAGGGGAAGGGGTTCCAGAGGAAGTGGCTCCAGGGGAAGGGGCTCCAGGGGAAGGGGCTCCAAGGGAAAGGGCTCAAGGGGGAAGGGGCTCCAGGGGAAGGGTTCTAGGGGAAGGGGCTCCAAGGGAAGGGGCTCCAGGGAAGGGGCTCTAGAGGAATTGGTTTCAGGGGAAGGGGCTCCAGGGGAAGGGGCTCTAGAGGAATTGGTTCCAGGGGAAGTGGCTCCAGGGGAAGGTGCTCTAGGGGAAGGGGCTCTAGGGGAAGGGGCTCCAAGGGGAAGGGGCACTACGGTAATGGGCTGTAGTCCCTGCCCCATGTGGTGGGCGTCAGAGCCTATGTAAGGGGCTCCAGGGGAAAGGGCTCAAGGGGGAAGGGGCTCCAGAGGAAGGGGTTCCAGGGGAAGGGTTCCAGGGGAAGGGGCTCCAAGGGAAGGGGCTCCAGGGGAAGGGTCTACAGTTGAAGGGGTTCCAGGGGAAGGGGTTCCAGGGGAAGGGGATCCAAGGGAAGGGGCTCCAGGGGAAGGGGCTCCAGGGGAATGGGCTCACGGGGGAAGGGGCTCCAGAGGAAGGGGTTCCAGGGGAAGGGGCTCCAGGGGAAGGGTCTACAGTTGAAGGGCCTCCAGGGGAAGGGGCTCCAGAGGAAGAGGCTCCAGGGGAAGGGGCTCCAGGGGAAGGGGTTCCAGGGGAAGGGGATCCAGGGGAAGGGGCTTCAGGGGAAGGGGCTCCAGAGGAAGGGGCTCCAGGGGAAGGGGCTCCAGGGGAAGGGGTCCCAGGGGAAGGGGCTCCAGGGGAAGGGGCTCCAAGGGAAGGGGCTCCTGGGGAAGGGGCTCCAGGGGAAGGGGTTCCAGGGGAAGGGGCTCCAAGGGAAGGGGCTTCAGGGGAAGGGGCTCTAGAGGAAGGGGCTTCAGGGGAAGGGGCTCTAGAGGAAGGGGCTTCAGGGGAAGGGGCTCTAGAGGAAGGGGTTCAAGGGGAATGGGCTCCAAGGGAAGGGGCTCCAGGGGAAGGGGTTCTAGGGGAAGGGGCTCCAAGGGAAGGGGCTTCAGGGGAAGGGGCTCTAGAGGAAGGGGCTTCAGGGGAAGGGGCTCTAGAGGAAGGGGTTCAAGGGGAATGGGCTCCAAGGGAAGGGGCTCCAGGGGAAGGGGTTCTAGGGGAAGGGGCTCCAAGGGAAGGGGCTCCAGGGGAAGGTGTTCTAGGGGAAGGGGCTCCAAGGGAAGGGGCTCCAGTGGAAGGGGCTCTAGAGGAATTGGTTTCAGGGGAAGGGGCTCCAGGGGAAGGGGCTCTAGAGGAATTGGTTCCAGGGGAAGTGGCACCAGGGGAAGGTGCTCAAGGGGAAGAGGCTCCAGGGGAAGGGGCTCCAAGGGGAATGGGCACTACGGTAATGGGCTCTAGGGGAAGGGGCTCCAAGGGAATGGGCTCTAGAGGAAGGGGCACTACGGTAATGGGCTCTAGGGGAAGGGGCTCTAGAGGAAGGGGCTCCAGGGGAAGGGGCTCCAGGGGAAGGGGCTCTAGGGGAAGGGGCTCTAGGGGAAGGGGCTCTAGGGGAAGGGGCTCTAGGGGAAGGGGCTCCAGGGGAAGGGGCTCCAGGGGAAGGGGCACTACGGTAATGGGCTCCAGGGGAAGGGGCTCCAGGGGAAGGGGCTCCAGGGGAAAGTGAATCGAGCAGCAGCAGTGAGGGCACCACACACTGACACAGATGTTCCCTGTCAGGTTTATACTTTGACATTTTGCCAAAACAACTGAAACAAATAGAAAAGAACAGTTAACATTTGGTTTAAAAATATAGACGTTCACTTATTACATTATCAACTGTGTACATTCTCTCTCTCTTTCTCACTCTCTCTCTCTTTCTCACCCTCTCTCTCTCTCTCTCTCTGTCTCACTCTCTCTCTCT
Organism: Oncorhynchus gorbuscha; assembly: GCF_021184085.1. Classification (NCBI taxonomy): domain Eukaryota; kingdom Metazoa; phylum Chordata; class Actinopteri; order Salmoniformes; family Salmonidae; genus Oncorhynchus; species Oncorhynchus gorbuscha. The sequence continues at coordinate 82,189,410 of NC_060176.1, forward strand.
GTCTCTCTCTCTCTCTCTCTCTCTCTCTCTCTCTCTCTCTCTCTCTCTCTCTCTCTCTCTCTCTCTCTCTCTCTCTCTCTCTCTCTCTCTCTCTCTGTCTCTCTCTCTCTCTGTCTCTCTCTCTCTCTCTCTCTCTCTCTCTCTCTCTCTCTCTCTCTCTCTCTCTCTCTCTCTCTCTCTCTCTCTCTCTCTCTCTCTCTCTCTCTCTCTCTCTCTCTGTCTCTCTCTGTCTCTCTCTGTCTCTCTCTCTTTCTCACTCTCTCTCTCTCTCTCCTCTCTCTCTCTCTCTCTCTCTCTCTCTCTCTCTCTCTCTCTCTCTCTCTCTCTCTCTCTCTCTCTCTCTCTCTCTCTCTCTCTCTCTCTCTCTCTCTCTCTCTCTCTCTCTCTTTCTCTCCCTCTCTCTCTCTCTCTCTCTGTCTCTCTCTCTCTCTGTCTCTCTCTCTCTCTCTCTCTCTCTCTCTCTCTCTCTCTCTCTCTCTCTCTTCTCACTCTCTCTCTCTCTCTCTCTCTCTCTCTCTCTCTCTCTCTCTCTCTCTCTCTCTCTCTCTCTCTCTCTCTTCTCTCTCTCTTTCTCACTCTCTCTCTCTGTCAGTCTGTCTTTCTCTCTCTTTCTCTCACTCTCTGTCTCAATCTCTCAATTCATTTAAACTCAATTAAATTAAATTAAATTCACGTTTCTTTATTGGCATGATGTAACAAAGTAGTACATATTGCCAAAACTTACTTTTAACCATGAATGGTTAAAGAACACAAGGTAAAATAAATAAGCATAAAAATGGGTTGTATTTACAATGGTGTTTGTCTTTTTTCTTGTGGTAATAGGTCACAAATCTTGCTGCTGTGATGTTACACTGTGGTATTTCACCCAGTAGATGTGGGAGTTGATCAAAATTGGATTTGTTTTCAAATTCTCTGTGGATCTGTGTTATCTGAGGGAAATATGTCTCTCTAATATGGACATAAATTGGGCAGGAGGTTAGGAAGTACAGCTCAGTTTCCACCTCATTTTGTGGGCAGTGAGCAAATAGCCTGTCTTCTCTTGTCTTCTCCTACGGCGGCCTTTCTCTCTCTCCCTCCCCCTCTCTCTCTCTCTCTCTCTCTCTCTCTCTCTCTCTCTCTCTCTCTCTCTCTCTCTCTCTCTCTCTCTCTCTCTCTCTCTCTCTCTCTCTCTCTCTCTCTCTCTCTCTCTCTCTCTCTCTCTCTCTCTCTCTCTCTCTCTCTCTCTCTCTCTCTCTCTCTCTCTCTCTCTCTCTCTCTCTCTCTCTCTCTCTCTCCTCTCTCTCTCTCTCTCTCTCTCTCTCTCTCTCTCTCTCTCTCTCTCTCTCTCTCTCTATCTCCCTCTCTCTTTCTCTCCCTCTCTCTCTCTCTCTTTCCAATAAATGCACTTACTGCTGTATATCTGTAATAAAGCTGTTCCCCTTTTTCCCGCTGTTGTCCCCTATCTTCAGTTGCCCTCGGTGATGGGGTCATGGTCTCAGCCATTGACCCTGCCAATTATTCTCAATTCTACAAAGCGGTCTGTCTTCCCACCTCCCTCCCTTTCCTCGCCCCTCCTCCTCCTCCTCTCTCCTCCTCCTCCTCTCTCCTCCTCCCGCTCCTCTCTCCTACCACTTCTCGCCCCTCCTCCTCCTCCTCTCTCCTCCTCCCGCTCCTCTCTCCTACCACTTCTCGCCCCTACTTCTACTCTTCGACCCTCCTCCTCCTCTCTCCTCCTCCCGCTCCTCTCTCCTACCACTTCTCGCCCCTCCTCCTCCTCTCTCCTCCTCCCGCTCCTCTCTCCTACCACTCTCCTACCACCCCCTCCTCCTCCTCTCTCCTCCTCCCGCCTCTCTCTCCTACCACTTCTCACCCCTCCTCCTCCTCTCTCCTCCTCCCGCTCCTCTCTCCTACCACTTCTCACCCCTCCTCCTCCTCCTCCTCCCGCTCCTCTCTCCTCCTCACCCCCCTCCTCCTCTCCTCCTACCTCTCTCCTCACTTCCCTCCTCCTCTCTCCTCCTCCCGCTCCTCTCTACTACCACTTCTCACCCCTCCTCCTCCTCTCTCCTCCTCCCGCTCCTCTCTCCTACCACTTCTCGCCCCTCCTCCTCCTCTCTCCTCCTCCCGCTCCTCTCTCCTACCACTTCTCACCCCTCCTCCTCCTCTCTCCTCCTCCCGCTCCTCTCTCCTACCACTTCTCGCCCCTCCTCCTCTCTCTCCTCCTCCCGCTCCTCTCTCCTACCACTTCTCACCCCTCCTCCTCCTCTCTCCTCCTCCCGCTCCTCTCTCCTACCACTTCTCACCCCCCTCCTCCTCTCTCCTCCTCCCGCTCCTCTCTCCACCACTTCTCGCCCCTCCTCCTCCTCCTCTCTCCTCCCGCTCCTCTCTCCTACCACTCCTCTCTCCTCCTCCTCCTCCTCCTCTCTCCTCCTCCTCCTCCTCTCT
>NC_060176.1:82201830-82219139 GCF_021184085.1 Oncorhynchus gorbuscha
AACTGCGAAGAATCGGGTCAAATTATGATCCTACACAAGCGTTGGTCGTTTGATGGTGCATCAATGGTTTTCCCTAACAGGGGGAGGTCTGGAGGGGAGACCTAACAGTGGGGAGGTCTGGAGGGGAGACCTAACAGTGGGGAGGTCTGGAGGGGAGACCTAACAGTGGGGAGGTCTGGAGGGGAGACCTAACAGGGGGGAGGTCTGGAGGGGAGACCTAACAGTGGGGAGGTCTGGAGGGGAGACCTAACAGTGGGGAGGTCTGGAGGGGAGACCTAACAGTGGGGAGGTCTGGAGGGGAGACCTAACAGTGGGGAGGTCTGGAGGTCTGGAGGGGAGACCTAACAGTGGGGAGGTCTGGAGGGGAGACCTAACAGTGGGGAGGTCTGGAGGGGAGACCTAACAGTGGGGAGGTCTGGAGGTCTGGAGGGGAGACCTAACAGTGGGGAGGTATGGAGGGGAGACCTAACAGTGGGGAGGTCTGGAGGGGAGACCTAACAGTGGGGAGGTCTGGAGGGGAGACAGTGGGGAGGTCTGGAAGGGGAGACCTAACAGTGGGGAGGTCTGGAGGTCTGGAGGGAAGACCTAACAGTGGGGAGGTCTGGAGGGGAGACCTAACAGTGGGGAGGTCTGGAGGTGAGACCTAACAGTGGGGAGGTCTGGAGGGGAGACCTAACAGTGGGGAGGTCTGGAGGGGAGACCTAACAGTGGGGAGGTCTGGAGGTCTGGAGAGACCTAACAGTGGGGAGGTCTGGAGGGGGAGACCTAACAGTGGGGAGGTCTGGAGGGGAGACCTAACAGTGGGGAGGTCTGGAGGGGAGACCTAACAGTGGGGAGGTCTGGAGGTCTGGAGGGGAGACCTAACAGTGGGGAGGTATGGAGGGGAGACCTAACAGTGGGGAGGTCTGGAGGGGAGACCTAACAGTGGGGAGGTCTGGAGGGGAGACCTAACAGTGGGGAGGTCTGGAAGGGGAGACCTAACAGTGGGGAGGTCTGGAGGTCTGGAGGGAAGACCTAACAGTGGGGAGGTCTGGAGGGGAGACCTAACAGTGGGGAGGTCTGGAGGGGAGACCTAACAGTGGGGAGGTCTGGAGGGGAGACCTAACAGTGGGGAGGTCTGGAAGGGGAGACCTAACAGTGGGGAGGTCTGGAAGGGGAGACCTAACAGTGGGGAGGTCTGGAGGGGAGACCTAACAGTGGGGAGGTCTGGAAGGGGAGACCTAACAGTGGGGAGGTCTGGAAGGGGAGACCTAACAGTGGGGAGGTCTGGAGGTCTGGAGGGGAGACCTAACAGTGGGGAGGTCTGGAGGTCTGGAGGGGATACCTAACAGTGGGGAGGTATGGAGGGGAGACCTAACAGTGGGAAGGTCTGGGGGGGAGACCTAACAGTGGGGAGGTCTGGACTACCTCATCTCTTTCATCTCTCATCTTTAATGGATATTCATATCTGTACCCCACACATACAAATATCTGTAAGGTACCTCAGTTGAGCAGTGAATTTCAAACACGATTCCACCACAAAAACCAGGGAGGTTTTCCAACGCCTTGCAAAGCAGGGCACCTATTGGTAGATGGGTAAAAAGTTCAAAAGCGGACATTAACTATCCCTTTGAGCCTGGTGAAGTTATTCATTACACTTTGGATGGTGTGTCAATACACCCAGTCACTATAACTATGCAGGCGTCCATTGCTGACGAGGAAGATAACTGCTCAGGTAATTCACCTTGAAGCCAATGGTAACTTTAAAGCAGTTGCAAAGTGTAATGGCTGTGATAGGATAAAGGGTGGATATTTAAAGCAGTTACAAAGTGTAATGGCTGTGATAGGATAAAGGGTGGATATTTAAAGCAGTTACAAAGTGTAATGGCTGTGATAGGATAAAGGGTGGATATTTAAAGCAGTTACAAAGTGTAATGGCTGTGATAGGATAAAGGGTGGATATTTAAAGCAGTTACAAAGTGTAATGGCTGTGATAGGATAAAGGGTGGATATTTAAAGCAGTTGCAAAGTGTAATGGCTGTGATAGGATAAAGGGTGGATCTAAATTGTAGTCACTTCACAATACTAACAAAAATGACAAGAGTCAAAAGAAGGAAGCCTGTATAGAATAAAAATATTCCAAAACATGCATCCTTTTTGCAACAATGCACCGAAGTAACACCGCAACATGTTTTGCAAAGTTATTCACTTTTTGTCCTCAATACAAAGCATTGTTTTTAGGGAAAATCCAATACAACACATTACTGAGTATCACTCTCCATCCAAGCATAGTGGTGGCTGCATCATGTTATGGGTATGCTTTTCATCGTTAAGGACTGGGGAGTTTTCATATAATAAAATATAATGGAATGGCGCTAAGCACAGGTAAAATCCTTGAGGAAAACCTGGTTCAGTCTGCTTGCCTACCGACACTGGGAGACAAATTCACCTTTCAGCAGGACAATAACATAACCACAAGGCTAAATCTACACTGGAGATGCTTACCAAGAAGACACTGAATGTTACAAATCTGCTTGAAAATCTACGGTAAGACTTGAAAATGGTTGTCTAGCAATGATCAACAACCAATTTGACAGAGCTTGAATACTTTTGAAAATAATCAAATGAGCAAATATTGACAACCATGTGTAGAAAGCTCTTAGAGACTTACCCAGAAAGACTCACAGCTGTAATGGCTCTTAGAGACTCACCCAGAAAGACTCACAGCTGTAATGGCTCTTAGAGACTTACCCAGAAAGACTCACAGCTGTAATGGCTCTTAGAGACTCACCCAGAAAGACTCACAGCTGTAATGGCTCTTAGAGACTTACCCAGAAAGACTCACAGCTGTAATCACCTTCACCTTTCGGTAGATAGGGGCATAGCTAGTTGGTGTGCGCGCGAGTGGGAGATGGACCGAGAGCGTTCTTCCGATTAGCAACTGAAATACTCAGAACTATTAAAATAATATAACAGGTTGCTGAAAGAAAACATAACTTAGTCCATCTTTCACATCCAATCCACACACACTAACACGGCATTGATGGTAATGTATGCAAGGAAACAACCGAGACTCAGCGATGGGTGCAACGACCGAAGGGATTCACAGCCCTACCAGACCCTCAAGTACTCATCGAAGAGTCACCCCGGTGGTGATCACCGCCATGACAAGATGCGAGACACCGCAGATGCCACTCCACCATGTAAAATGCTTCGGCGATCTGACAGTCCTGACAACAAACACATTGACAGCACGGGGCATGGCAGGGCAAAGGCAGTCCACGCGCAGCGGGCCAGAGAGAGGGATGGAGGGACCAGTTATTCTCCACAGGAAAATTCACACAACCACAGCACCCATCATAGCAGCTCCAATTCACATTCGAACCCCAGCAAGACATCAGACGCAACCATACAAACGCTCCACACCGCGTGGCCGCGGCCACCCTACTCTGGTGGTCCCAGCGCGCACGACCCACGTGGAGTTCCAGGTCTCCGGTAGCCTCTGGAACTGCCAATCTGCGGTCAACAAGGCAGAGTTCATCTCAGCCTATGCCTCCCTCCAGTCCCTCGACTTCTTGGCACTGACGGAAACATGGATCACCACAGACAACACTGCTACTCCTACTGCTCTCTCTTCGTCCGCCCATGTGTTCTCGCACACCCCGAGAGCGTCTGGTCAGCGGGGTGGTGGCACCGGGATCCTCATCTCTCCCAAGTGGTCATTCTCTCTTTCTCCCCTTACCCATCTGTCTATCGCCTCCTTTGAATTCCATGCTGTCACAGTTACTAGCCCTTTCAAGCTTAACATCCTTATCATTTATCGCCCTCCAGGTTCCCTCGGAGAGTTCATCAATGAGCTTGATGCCTTGATAAGCTCCTTTCCTGAGGACGGCTCACCTCTCACAGTGCTGGGCGACTTTAACCTCCCCACGTCTACCTTTGACTCTTTCCTCTCTGCCTCCTTCTTTCCACTCCTCTCCTCTTTTGACCTCACCCTCTCACCTTCCCCCTACTCACAAGGCAGGCAATACGCTCGACCTCATCTTTACTAGATGCTGTTCTTCCACTAACCTCACTGCAACTCCCCTCCAAGTCTCCGACCACTGCCTTGTATCCTTTTCCCTCTCGCTCTCATCCAACACCTCCCATACTGCCCCTACTCGGATGGTATCGCGCCGTCCCAACCTTCGCTCTCTCTCCCCCGCTACTCTCTCCTCTTCCATCCTATCATCTCTTCCCTCCGCTCAAACCTTCTCCCACCTATCTCCTGATTCTGCCTCCTCAACCCTCCTCTCCTCCCTCTCTGCATCCCTTGACTCTCTATGTCCCCTATCCTCCAGGCCGGCTCGGTCCTCCCCTCCCGCTCCGTGGCTCGATGACTCATTGCGAGCTCACAGAACAGGGCTCCGGGCAGCCGAGCGGAAATGGAGGAAAACTCGCCTCCCTGCGGACCTGGCATCCTTTCACTCCCTCCTCTCTACATTTTCCTCCTCTGTCTCTGCTGCTAAAGCCACTTTCTACCACGCTAAATTCCAAGCATCTGCCTCTAACCCTATGAAGCTCTTTGCCACCTTCTCCTCCCTCCTGAATCCTCCGCCCCCTCCCCCCCCCCTCCTCCCTCTCTGCAGATGACTTCGTCAACCATTTTGAAAAGAAGGTCGACGACATCCGATCCTCGTTTGCTAAGTCAAACGACACCGCTGGTTCTGCTCACACTGCCCTACCCTGTGCTCTGACCTCTTTCTCCCCTCTCTCTCCAGATGAAATCTCGCGTCTTGTGACGGCCGGCCGCCCAACAACCTGCCCGCTTGACCCTATCCCCTCCTCTCTTCTCCAGACCATTTCCGGAGACCTTCTCCCTTACCTCACCTCGCTCATCAACTCATCCCTGACCGTTGGCTACGTCCCTTCCGTCTTCAAGAGAGCGAGAGTTGCACCCCTTCTGAAAAAACCTACACTCGATCCCTCCGATGTCAACAATTACAGACCAGTATCCCTTCTTTCTTTTCTCTCCAAAACTCTTGAACGTGCCGTCCTTGGCCAGCTCTCCCGCTATCTCTCTCTGAATGACCTTCTTGATCCAAATCAGTCAGGTTTCAAGACTAGTCATTCAACTGAGACTGCTCTCCTCTGTATCACGGAGGCGCTCCGCACTGCTAAAGCTAACTCTCTCTCCTCTGCTCTCATCCTTCTAGATCTATCGGCTGCCTTCGATACTGTGAACCATCAGATCCTCCTCTCCACCCTCTCCGAGTTGGGCATCTCCGGCGCGGCCCACGCTTGGATTGCGTCCTACCTGACAGGTCGCTCCTACCAGGTGGCGTGGCGAGAATCTGTCTCCTCACCACGCGCTCTCACCACTGGTGTCCCCCAGGGCTCTGTTCTTGGCCCTCTCCTATTCTCGCTATACACCAAGTCACTTGGCTCTGTCATAACCTCACATGGTCTCTCTTATCATTGCTATGCAGACGACACACAATTAATCTTCTCCTTTCCCCCTTCTGATGACCAGGTGGCGAATCGCATCTCTGCATGTCTGGCAGACATATCAGTGTGGATGACGGATCACCACCTCAAGCTGAACCTCGGCAAGACGGAGCTGCTCTTCCTCCCGGGAAGGACTGCCCGTTCCATGATCTCGCCATCACGGTCGACAACTCCATTGTGTCCTCCTCCCAGAGCGCCAAGAACCTTGGCGTGATCCTGGACAACACCCTGTCGTTCTCAACTAACATCAAGGCGGTGGCCCGTTCCTGTAGGTTCATGCTCTACAACATCCGCAGAGTACGACCCTGCCTCACACAGGAAGCGGCGCAGGTCCTAATCCAGGCACTTGTCATCTCCCGTCTGGATTACTGCAACTCGCTGTTGGCTGGGCTCCCTGCCTGTGCCATTAAACCCCTTCAACTCATCCAGAACGCCGCAGCCCGTCTGGTGTTCAACCTTCCCAAGTTCTCTCACGTCACCCCGCTCCTCCGTTCTCTCCACTGGCTTCCAGTTGAAGCTCGCATCCGCTACAAGACCATGGTGCTTGCCTACGGAGCTGTGAGGGGAACGGCACCTCAGTACCTCCAGGCTCTGATCAGGCCCTACACCCAAACAAGGGCACTGCGTTCATCCACCTCTGGCCTGCTCGCCTCCCTACCACTGAGGAAGTACAGCTCCCGCTCAGCCCAGTCAAAACTGTTCGCTGCCCTGGCCCCCCAATGGTGGAACAAACTCCCTCACGACGCCAGGACAGCGGAGTCAATCACCACCTTCCGGAGACACCTGAAACCCCACCTCTTTAAGGAATACCTAGGATAGGTTAAGTAATCCCTCTCACCCCACCCCCCCTAAGTTTTAGATGCACTATTGTTAAGTGACTGTCCCACTGGATGTCATAAGGTGAATGCACCAATTTGTAAGTCGCTCTGGATAAGAGCGTCTGCTAAATGACTTAAATGTAAATGTAATGTAAATGTAATCACTGCCAAAGGTGATTCTAACATGTATTAACATAGGGGATTTCATATCTAATGAAGATATATTGATATTTTATTTTTCATAATTTTTCTACCATTTATTTCCACTTTGATAATATAGAGTATTTTGTGTAGATCGTTGACGTAAAATTACAATTAAACGTATTGTAATCCCCTGGGCCAGGGCTGGTATGGGCTGGAGGTTAGTACTGAGAGGGCTGAGCCAGGGCTGGTAGGGGGATTAGAGCTGGGAGGGCTGGGAGTCTGGAGAGACTGGCCCAAGCCAGCTCAGGTTACCCTAGACGGATTGGTTCCCAGTGTTTGGGTCCACTCTGCTTTCCACCCAGGCCCCCAGGCCAGCCAGCTGTAAGTGCTGCTAAACAAATCCCTCTGGTCTATTATGAAAATCAGGAGGAAGCCCCTCCACCAGGGTCTCATTTGATTTGCTGAAATAGAAACACAGATATCGCAGCTGTTTGTTTTAGCAAATACACAAGAAAAAAAGAAGAGTGGAGGTATATTATTAATATTATATTATATATATATATAATAATATAGTATATAATATATATATATATATAATATCATGTATAATATATATATAATAATATAGTATAATGTATAATATATATATATATAATATATCATATATATATAATAATATAATATAATATATAATATATATAATAATATAATATATAATAATATAATATAATATATAATATATATATAATAATATAATATATATATATAATAATATAATGTTATATTATATATATATAATATTATATTATCAAATAATATTTGACATAACCTTCATTTATACAAGTTACTCATATTGAAATGAAACATCTATTTTGTAAGAAAGGCCTGTTTAAGATAGTGTAACAGTATAGTTTCCGTCCCTCTCCTCGCCCCAAACTTGGCTCGAACCAGGGACCCTCTGCACACATCAACAACAGTCACCCACGAAGCATCGTTACCCATCGCTCCACAAATACCGCGGCCCTTGCAGAGCAAAAGGGGAACAACTACTTCAAGGTCTCCGAGCGAGTGATGTCACCGATTAAAACGCTATTAGCGCACGCCACCGCAGGTCATTGTCTCACATAAATAAGAACCAAAAGTCCATTCTGTCTTGGTAAGGAAGGGCAGATGAGGGATCTCGGTAGCTGAACGACATTCCAGTGGGTATAATAGAAATCACTACCATAATTGCACGGCGGCTGGGTAGCATAGTGGTTAGAGTGTTGGACTAGTAACTGAGAGGTTGCAAGATTGAATCCCCCGAGCTGACAAGGTACAAATCTGTTGTTCTGCCCCTGAAAAAGGCAGTTGACCCACTGTTCCCAGGCAGTTAACCCACTGTTCCTAGGCCAGTTAACCCACTCTTCCTAGACCAGTTAACCCACTATTCCCAGGCCGTTATTGAAAATAATAGTTTTTTCTAAACTGACTTAATTTTCAGAGGAAGTTCAAGCATTTTTTATCTAACACACACAGACATGCACGCACACACACGCACGCACGGACACGCACACGCACGCACACGCACGCACACGCACGCACGGACACGCACACGCACGCACGGACACGCACACGCACACGCACGCACGGACACGCCCCCCTCTCTGATGTGTTTTTATAACAGCTGTTTCTTGTTGTCGATATCCCATTCATGAAATGCGAATATATGAATGACAATCGGAGAGTGAATATGAAAGCCAACATATGAATGACAATCGGAGAGTGAATATGAAAGCCAACATATGAATGACAATCGGAGAGTGAATATGAAAGCCAACATATGAATGACAATCGGACATAGGATCCTGATAATCAACACATACAAACAGCCAATCGGACATAGGATCCTGATAATCAACACATACAAACAGCCAATCGGACATAGGATCCTGATAATCAACACATACAAACAGCCAATCGGACATAGGATCCTGATAATCAACACATACAAACAGCCAATCGGACATAGGATCCTGATAATCCATTAGATACAAACAGCCAATCGGACATAGGATCCTGATAATCAACTGATAACATTAGATACAAACAGCCAATCGGACATAGGATCCTGATAATCAACACATACAAACAGCCAATCGGACATAGGATCCTGATAATCAACACATACAAACAGCCAATCGGACATAGGATCCTGATAATCAACAGATACAAACAGCCAATCGGACATAGGATCCTGATAATCCATTAGATACAAACAGCCAATCGGACATAGGATCCTGATAATCAACAGATACAAACAGCCAATCGGACATAGGATCCTGATAATCAACACATACAAACAGCCAATCGGACAGAGGATCTTGATAATCAACACATACAAACTGCCAGGCCCACGCCAACAATCCGTATTACTCGTTGTTCCCGGACATCTGAAAAAATTATATTCTTGGGGAGGATTGTTGCTTTGTGGCTGCTAAGCTCTCAGGCAGGATTTTAAACTGTTTGAGTTGATTTGAGTTTAAAGAAGGGTCCTCTTGGCTTTCTCAGCTATTTTGTGAAGATTAGTTACTATCGTGCATGGAAAACTAATTGATGTGGTGTCTTTGCATGTGGGGGTTACCGCCTCTGCCTCCTTTAGGCTACTGCCCTTCCTGATGCATCAACAGACAATCTAAACAGGAATCTCCCTGCCAAATCTATCAACACAGAACACTCAAATGTACACACTTGTTAGTCAGAACTACCCAATTTGCAAACACACAAGTTGCCATGACAAAAACCTCCAGTCCTCCCTTTATTTTTGATGTTCTTTCTTTCTTTCTTTCTTTCTTTCTTTCTTTCTTTCTTTCTTTCTTTCTTTCTTTCTTTCTTTCTTTCTTTCTTTCTTTCTTTCTTTCTTTCTTTCTTTCTTTCTTTCTCTCTTTCTTTCTTTCTTTCTTTCTTTCTTTCTCTCTTTCTTTCTTTCTTTCTTTCTTTCTTTCTTTCTTTCTTTCTTTCTTTTTCTTTCTTTCTTTCTTTCTTTCTTTCTTTCTTTCTTTCTTTCTTTCTCTCTTTCTTTCTTTCTTTCTTTCTTTCTTTCTTTCTTTCTTTCTCTCTTTCTTTCTTTCTTTCTTTCTTTCTTTCTTTCTTTCTTTCTTTCTTTCTTTCTTTCTTTCTTTCTTTCTTTCTTTCAGATAAACTACTTTGAGCTTGAGTCTTTAGCCAGGGTCAAAATATGAATCATGGATGGCAGTCCGACAGACAACGTGGTGGGGTGGGATTTATAAAAAACTCTATCAATCACTGTGGGCGACAGCTGCGTCTGACACGGTTCTGTCCTGCACGCCAGCCTAATGCCTTCCAACTGTCTGTCTGTGAAGACCCCTCCCTGTCTGACAACCCAGGATCCCCTGGACCCCCAACCTACCCCCCACCGTACTCCTGACCCCTCAACCTACCACATACTCTGGCTGATTGATAGGCTGGGTGAAAGTAAAAAATAAAATAAAAAGTGTTGATAAAAGTTGAATACATTTGCAACCCAGATTTCACTGGACATCCATGTGGTCCTGCGACCCCTTCCTGAACTGCCCAGGGGCATGGGATGCTCCAATTAATTAAATGTATTTATAAAGCCCTTCTTACATCAGCTGATGTCACAAAGTGCTGTACAGAAACCCAGCCTAAAACCCGAAAAAGCAATGCAGGTGTAGAAGCACGGTGGCTTGGAAAAACTCCCTAGAAAGGCCAAAACCTAGAGAGGAACCAGGTTATGAGGGGTGGCCAGTCCTCTTCTGGCTGTGCCGGGTGGAGATTATAACAGAACATGGCCAAGATGTTCAAATGGTCATAAATGACCAGCATGGTCAAATAATAATAATCACACTAGTTGTTGAGGGTGCACTTTAGGTTACTGTCCTTCCTGATCTACCCTGGGGAGGCTACACTGTAACGCCTCTAACTCCTTCAATTCCACAAATTCCCACCCCCCCAGTGTGAGGCAGCCCCCCTACAGACTCCTTTCCATCCTCTGATAATAGAGCTTTTCCCGGCCTTGATGTCCCAGGGGGACGTGATTTCAGCATGCACGAGATTAAAGATAAACAGAGCGACCTGGCTCCCCAAGTGGAACCTGCTGCTCAAGTGACACTCCACAAACACCAACCCCAACACACTGAGGTGACTCTCTACAAACACCACCCCCAACACAAACACCAACCCCAACACACTGAGGTGACTCTCACAAACACCAACCCCAACACACTAAGGTGACTCTCTACAAACACCACCCCCAACACACTGAGGTGACTCTCCACAAACACCAACCCCAACACACTGAGGTGACTCTCCACAAACACCAACCCCAACACCTAAGGTGACCCCAACAACACTGAGGTGACTCTCTACAAACACCACCCCCAACACACTGAGGTGACTCTCCACAAACACCAACCCCAACACACTGAGGTGACTCTCCACAAACACCAACCCCAACACACTAAGGTGACTCTACAAACACCACCCCCAACACACTGAGGTGACTCTCTACAAACACCAACCCCAACACACTGAGGTGAGGCATCACAACGTAAACACTAGCCGGCCGGCCGATAGACCACCGTATCACAGCTATTAGCCACAGCTGTTCTGTTGTTGTTGTCTCGGTGACGTGGTGTCGGGTTGTCGGGTTGATATACCGGGAAACCAAAAAGAGACCCGGGGTTAGAACAGAGGAGTTTCCTCTCTACGCATGTCAAAACCCAGCACCACCTTCCCACGCAAACACACACACCCCTTTGTAAAACAAACACAATGTTGAAAGCTTGAGAAAAATGTAAACAGACCAAATCATTAACCAAATGATTGTCCAAGCACTTCTCCACATTGCATCTCCTCGTAGCTTCTGCTCATAGCATCTCCACATAGCTTCTCCACATAGTATCTCCACGTAGCTTCTCCACGTAGCATCTCCACGTAGCATCTCCACATAGCATCTCCTCATAGCTTCTCCACGTAGCATTTCCACATAGCATCTCCACATAGCTTCTCCTCATAGCTTCTGCTCATAGCATCTCCACATAGCTTCTCCACATAGTATCTCCACATAGCATCTCCACATAGTATCTCCACATAGCATCTCTAGCTTCTCCACATAGCTTCTCCACATAGCATCTCCACATAGCATTTCCACATAGCTTCTCCACGTAGCATCTCCACATAGATCTCCACATAGCTTCTCCACATAGCATCTCCTCATAGCTTCTCCACATAGCTTCTCCACGTAGCTTCTCCACATAGCATCTCCACATAGCTTCTCCACATAGATTCTCCACGTAGCTTCTCCACATAGCATCTCCTCATAGCTTCTTCACGTAGCTTCTCCACATAGCATCTTCTCATAGCTTCTCCACGTAGCATTTCCATGTAGCATCTCCACATAGCATCTCCTCATAGCTTCTCCACGTAGCATCTCCTCATAGCTTCTCCACATAGCATCTCCTCATAGCTTCTCATAGCTTCTCCACATAGCATCTCCTCATAGCTTCTCCACGTAGCATTTCCATGTATCATCTCCACGTAGCTTAGCTAAATAACACTTTTAGATTGATGTTGTGATACTCCTGATACTGTATCCATCCCTAGCTCTACCCCCGGTTAGGAAGGATCTGAGGCCAAACGTAACAAAATAGTGTTTAGAGAGTCCCTAAATACCAGATCAGTGGCGGATGAGGAATTAGGTGGTTCCTGTTTCATAGCAAAACATTTATAATGAATCATTTATTTACGCTGTCGCTGCCAGCACTGCGTTGTCTAACACACACACACACACACACACACACACACACGCACACGCACACGCAGACGCACACGCACACACACACACACACACACACACACACACACACACACACACACACACACACACACACACACACACACACACACACACACACGCACACAAAGTTGCTCTCGGGGATCCCTTTATGTCTGACCGACTGATGATTAATGATGGAGAGATTCCATGAGCCTTTCATAGCTGTATGTGGAAGGGAGTTGTGGTAGAGGTGGCAGGGTGTTGTGGTAGAGGTGGCAGGGATTTGTGGTAGAGGTGGCAGGGTGTTGTGGTAGAGGTGGCAGGGTGTTGTGGTAGAGGTGGCAGGGTGTTGTGGTAGAGGTGGCAGGGAGTTGTGGTAGAGGTGGCAGGGATTTGTGGTAGAGGTGGCAGGGTGTTGTGGTAGAGGTGGCAGGGTGTTGTGGTAGAGGTGGCAGGGTGTTGTGGTAGAGGTGTCAGGGATTTGTGGTAGAGGTGGCAGGGTGTTGTGGTAGAGGTGGCAGGGAGTTGTGGTAGGCACACATGACTGTAAGTCGCTTTGGATAAAAGCGTCTGCTAAATGGCATATATTATTATTATTATTATTAGGTGTCTGTGGCAGGGAGTTGTGGTAGAGGTGGCAGGGTGTTGTGGTAGAGGTGGCAGGGAGTTGTGGTAGAGGTGTCTGTGGCAGGGAGTTGTGGTAGAGGTGGCAGGGTGTTGTGGTAGAGGTGGCAGGGTGTTGTGGTAGAGGTGTCAGGGTGTTGTGGTAGAGGTGGCAGGGAGTTGTGGTAGAGGTGTCTGTGGCAGGGAGTTGTGGTAGAGGTGTCTGTGGCAGGGAGTTGTGGTAGAGGTGTCTGTGGCAGGGAGTTGTGGTAGAGGTGTCTGTGGCAGGGAGTTGTGGTAGAGGTGTCTGTGGCAGGGTGTTGTGGTAGAGGTGGCAGGGTGTTGTGGTAGAGGTGTCAGGGAGTTGTGGTAGAGGTGGCAGGGTGTTGTGGTAGAGGTGGCAGGGAGTTGTGGTAGAGGTGTCTGTGGCAGGGAGTTGTGGTAGAGGTGTCAGGGAGTTGTGGTAGAGATGGCAGGGTGTTGTGGTAGAGGTGGCAGGGTGTTGTGGTAGAGGTGGCAGGGTGTTGTGGTAGAGGTGGCAGGGTGTTGTGGTAGAGGTGGCAGGGAGTTGTGGTAGAGGTGGCAGGGATTTGTGGTAGAGGTGGCAGGGTGTTGTGGTAGAGGTGGCAGGGAGTTGTGGTAGAGGTGTCTGTGGCAGGGAGTTGTGGTAGAGGTGTCTGTGGCAGGGAGTTGTGGTAGAGGTGGCAGGGAGTTGTGGTAGAGGTGGCAGGGAGTTGTGGTAGAGGTGTCTGTGGCAGGGAGTTGTGGTAGAGGTGGCAGGGAGTTGTGGTAGAGGTGGCAGGGAGTTGTGGTAGAGGTGGCAGGGTGTTGTGGTAGAGGTGGCAGGGAGTTGTGGTAGAGGTGGCAGGGTGTTGTGGTAGAGGTGTCAGGGAGTCTTGGTAGAGTTGTCTGTGGCAGGGAGTTGGTAGAGGTGGTAGAGGTGTCTGTGTCAGGGAGTTGTGGTAGAGGTGTCTGTGGCAGGGAGTTGTGGTAGAGGTGGTCAGGGAGGTGTGGTAGAGGTGGCAGGGAGTTGTGGTAGAGGTGTCTGTGGTAGAGGGAGTTGTGGTAGAGGTGTCTGTGGCAGGGAGTTGTGGTAGAGGTGGCAGGGTGTTGTGGTAGAGGTGGCAGGGTGTTGTTGTGGTAGAGGTGGCAGGGAGTTGTGGTAGAGGTGTCTGTGGCAGGGAGTTGTGGTAGAGGTGGCAGGGTGTTGTGGTAGAGGTGGCAGGGTGTTGTGGTAGAGGTGTCAGGGTGTTGTGGCAGGGAGTTGTGGTAGAGGTGGCAGGGAGTTGTGGTAGAGGTGGCAGGGAGTTGTGGTAGAGGTGTCAGGGTGTTGTGGTAGAGGTGTCGTGGCAGGGAGTTGTGGTAGAGGTGTCTGTGGCAGGGAGTTGTGGTAGAGGTGTCTGTGGCAGGGTGTTGTGGTAGAGGTGGCAGGGTGTTGTGGTAGAGGTGGCAGGGTGTTGTGGTAGAGGTGTCTGTGGCAGGGAGTTGTGGTAGAGGTGGCAGGGAGTTGTGGTAGAGGTGGCAGGGTGTTGTGGTAGAGGTGTCTGTGGCAGGGAGTTGTGGTAGAGGTGGCAGGGTGTTGTGGTAGAGGTGGCAGGGAGTTGTGGTAGAGGTGGCAGGGAGTTGTGGTAGAGGTGGCAGGGAGTTGTGGTAGAGGTGTCTGTGGCAGGGAGTTGTGGTAGAGGTGGCAGGGAGTTGTGGTAGAGGTGTCTGTGGCAGGGAGTTGTGGTAGAGGTGTCTGTGGCAGGGAGTTGTGGTAGAGGTGCCAGGGAGTTGTGGTAGAGGTGGCAGGGAGTTGTGGTAGAGGTGTCAGGGTGTTGTGGTAGAGGTGGCAGGGTGTTGTGGT
Source organism: Oncorhynchus gorbuscha (assembly GCF_021184085.1). Lineage (NCBI taxonomy): Eukaryota > Metazoa > Chordata > Actinopteri > Salmoniformes > Salmonidae > Oncorhynchus > Oncorhynchus gorbuscha. The sequence continues at coordinate 82,216,505 of NC_060176.1, forward strand.
AGAGGTGTCTGTGGCAGGGTGTTGTGGGAGTTGTGGTAGAGGTGTCTGTGGCAGGGAGTTGTGGTAGAGGTGTCTGTGGCAGGGAGTTGTGGTAGAGGTGTCTGTGGCAGGGAGTTGTGGTAGAGGTGTCTGTGGCAGGGAGTTGTGTGTGTAGAGGTGTCTGTGGCAGGGAGTTGTGGTAGAGGTGGCAGGGTGTTGTGGTAGAGGTGGCAGGGTGTTGTGGTAGAGGTGTCAGGGAGTTGTGGTAGAGGTGTCTGTGGCAGGGTGTTGTAGTAGAGGTGGCAGGGTGTTGTGGTAGAGGTGGCAGGGTGTTGTGCAGGGAGTTGTGGTAGAGGTGTCTGTGGCAGGGAGTTGTGGTAGAGGTGTCTGTGGCAGGGAGTTGTGGTAGGGGTTGTGGGAGTGGCAGGGAGTTGTGTGGTAGAGGTGTCTGTGGCAGGGAGTTGTGGTAGAGGTGTCTGTGGCAGGGAGTTGTGGTAGGGTGTCTGTGGCAGGGTGTTGTGGTAGAGGTGTCTGTGGCAGGGAGTTGTGGTAGAGGTGTCTGTGGCAGGGAGTTGTGGTAGAGGTGTCAGGGAGTTGTGGTAGAGGTGGCAGGGAGTTGTGGTAGAGGTGGCAGGGTGTTGTGGTAGAGGTGGCAGGGAGTTGTGGTAGAGGTGTCAGGGAGTTGTGGTAGAGGTGTCTGTGGCAGGGTGTTGTGGTAGAGGTGGCAGGGAGTTGTGGTAGAGGTGGCAGGGAGTTGTGGTAGAGGTGGCAGGGTGTTGTGGTAGAGGTGGCAGGGAGTTGTGGTAGAGGTGTCAGGGAGTTGTGGTAGAGGTGTCTGTGGTAGAGGTGTCTGTGGCAGGGAGTTGTGGTAGAGGTGTCTGTGGCAGGGAGTTGTGGTAGAGGTGGCAGGGAGTTGTGGTAGAGGTGTCTGTGGCAGGGTGTTGTGGTAGAGGTGGCAGGGTGTTGTGGTAGAGGTGTGGCAGGGAGTTGTGGTAGAGGTGTCTGTGGCAGGGGTTGTTGTGTCTGTGGCAGGGAGAGGTGTCTGTGGCAGGGAGTTGTGGTAGGTGTCTGTGGCAGGGAGTTGTGGTAGAGGTGTCTGTGGCAGGGAGTTGTGGTAGAGGTGTCTGTGGCAGGGAGTTGTGGTAGAGGTGTCTGTGGCAGGGAGTTGTGGTAGAGGTGGCAGGGAGTTGTGGTAGAGGTGGCAGGGTGTTGTGGTAGAGGTGGCAGGGAGTTGTGGTAGAGGTGTCTGTGGCAGGGAGTTGTGGTAGAGGTGGCAGGGAGTTGTGGTAGAGGTGTCTGTGGCAGGGTGTTGTGGGAGTGTCAGGGTGTTGTGGTAGAGGTGGCAGGGAGTTGTGGTAGAGGTGTCTGTGGCAGGGAGTTGTGGTAGAGGTGTTGTGGTAGAGGTGGCAGGGAGTTGTGGTAGAGGTGGCAGGGAGTTGTTGTGGTAGAGGTGTCTGTGGCAGGGAGTTGTTAGAGGTGTCTGTAGGGAGGTGGCAGGGTGTTGTGGTAGAGGTGGCAGGTGTTGTGGTGTTGTGGTAGAGGTGGTGGCAGGGAGTTGTGGTAGAGTGTCTGGCAGGGTGTTGTGGTAGAGGTGTCTGTGGCAGGGAGTTGTGGTAGAGGTGTCTGTGGCAGGGAGTTGTGGTAGAGGTGTCTGTGGCAGGGAGTTGTGGTAGAGGTGTCTGTGGCAGGGAGTTGTGGTAGAGGTGTCTGTGGCAGGGAGTTGTGGTAGAGGTGTCTGTGGCAGGGAGTTGTGGTAGAGGCAGGAGTGTCTGTGGCAGGGAGTTGTGGTAGAGTGTTGTGGCAGGGAGTTGTGGTAGAGGTGGCAGGGTGTTGTGGTAGAGGTGGCAGGGAGTTGTGGTAGAGGTGTCTGTGGCAGGAGTTGTGGTAGAGGTGGCAGGGTGTTGTGTGGTAGGGTGTTGTGGTAGAGGTGGCAGGGTGTTGTGGTAGAGGTGGCAGGGAGTTGTGGTAGAGGTGTCTGTGGCAGGGAGTTGTGGTAGAGGTGTTGGCAGGGAGTTGTGGTAGAGGTGTCTGTGGCAGGGAGTTGTGGTAGAGGTGTCTGTGGCAGGGTGTTGTGGGGAGTTGTGGTAGAGGTGTCTGTGGCAGGGAGTTGTGGTAGAGGTGTCTGTGGCAGGGTGGTTGTGGTAGAGGTGTGGCAGGGAGTTGTGGTAGAGGTGTCTGTGGCAGGGAGTTGTGGTAGAGGTGTGGCAGGGTGTTGTGGTAGAGGTGGCAGGGAGTTGTGGGTGGCAGGGAGTTGTGGGAGTTGTGGTAGAGGTGTCTGTGGAGTTGTGGTAGAGGTGGCAGGGAGTTGTGGTAGAGGTGGCAGGGAGTTGTGGTAGAGGTGGAGTGTTGTGGTAGAGGTGGCAGGGAGTTGTGGTAGAGGTGTCTGTGGCAGGGAGTTGTGGTAGAGGTGGCAGGGAGTTGTGGTAGAGGTGGCAGGGAGTTGTGGTAGAGGTGTCTGTGGCAGGGAGTTGTGGTAGAGGTGTCTGTGGCAGGGAGTTGTGGTAGAGGTGCAGGGAGTTGTGGTAGAGGTGTCTGTGGCAGGGAGTTGTGGTAGAGTTGTGTCTGTGGCAGGGAGTTGTGGTAGAGGTGTCTGTGGCAGGAGTTGTGGTAGAGGTGTCTGTGGCAGGGAGTTGTGGTAGAGGTGGCAGGGTGTGGT